>NC_056735.1:1886625850-1886705850 GCF_019279795.1 Protopterus annectens
ATGCTAACCTACTGCTTTAAAATATATCACATGACATTTCTTCCAGAATAGAGTTATAAGATTATTTATATTTGTCAATCAGATGAATTAAATGAGTTATAGTAAAGTATATGTTTGGAACACAAATTTTTAACACAGATTATTATGCTGCTGTTAAGTAGATTTTCAAAAACATTTAAATAAATGTTTCATTTTTTATGCCTTCTAAAATAAGACATTTACTTACTACAAGAAACTACATCATTTAAACTCATTATAACTGACATATTTTATGAACAGAGTATTTTTCCTGAATCTGTGGTGTGTCAGTGTGATAACCTTGTCAATGTTTATACTAACTGCTTTCAGTTTCTCTGTGAGAATTCTGTGATTTGAAGATTCTGAGGTAACTCAAGGACATTGTGCATAAGACAGCCCACATCCCAGATTGTCTCTCTTAACATTTTGGCGGAAACTTATTAAAAACTAGTGACAAACATTCATTTAGCAGTGTAAATGCATCTAAACATGACAGAACCTCCACAATGTATTCCACAGATCATCACAGCCTCTATGCAAGTGAAATTAAACTCAAAATTACCAACAAGCAATAAAACTCAGCATTCTTCTCCCAACTCAATTTTCATACAAATCCTATTATTCACTGTGCCCACAAAGTCAAAAGCATTTCTATATATTAATAAAGAAAAGAAAAGAGAGTAGAAAATAAAAGGGAGTGAGGCAGAAATAAAAAATGTAAGAGAAAGCTGTAAGAAGTATATACAATGGAATGTTACTTACTGTTTATATTAATAGAGTTAAAAATAAAACATATTATTTACTCTTATTTAGTTCTGATTATTATTAGTTAAAGCATGACAGATTATTTACAAACAAGCATAAGCAGTATAATCAAGGAAGTATAATTAGAAATAGCATTTGAAGAACTTATAAACTTTTACAAGAAATAAATATGTTATTATTCTATTAATGATATTTTCATTACTGTTCTCTCCCTGCCCTCCCCCATCCTTTACCCACTACATAATCTAAATAGAATGTTATTGTTTAAACAAAGAAAATAATAAAAGAAGAAGAAAAAAAAAAGATAAAGATAAAAAAATGTATCAAATTACTAACCTTACTTTTTTCAGAAAGAAAAACAAATCGAGTCACAGCCTGCCATTAAATCCTCAGGCATTTTGACTGGTTATGAAACAAAACATTTCTTTGCACATAGAGAATAACTTTGATTAAATCTTTTCCAAAATATTTGTGGCTTTCTGGAAATGCAGGAACTATATTCAAAAAGATTAATAATGAACTAAAATGATGAGAGAAAAAAACATATAACAAATCATTTGTTTTTTAGTCTCTTCTTCTTCTCTGAAGTCTTCCAGGAGCTTCAGTTGCCAATCTCTTTAATGAAGAACTAGCCCATTCCATTTCTTCTATTTTATCCAAAATCCTTTTTCTTTGACAAACAGTAAAGCAGAGTCTAAATCATCGAAGACCTTAGGACCATCAGGAAGGAAGATTTTAAGCTTGGCAGGAAACAGAAGGTATGTTTTAAACTGTGCTTTTAAGCTCCCTTATTAGTGGCAGAAAAACTTTTCTTTTAGCAATTACCATGGAAGAATAGTCATTGTCAAAACACACAGTTGTCTCATTAAACTTAACAGGAGCTTTAGCCCAAGCAGATTTAAGAACCATCCCTTTATCAAAAGATGATAGAAATCTAACTATAACTGATCTAGGATAGTTTTTGTTAGAGTTGGTATTAGCTATAGATCTATGTGCTCTTTCAATACCAAAAGAGAATGCTTCTGGTAAATCTAAAGTTTTAGGGAGCCATGTTGTTAAAAAAGAAGTAATATTGTTACCTTCAATATTTTCTGGCAGTCCAAAAATCCTAATGTTATTGCGTCCAGATCTATTTTCCAGGTCATCCAGCTTTGTTTGTAAATGTGTATTTTGTTTCAGCAGAAACTCAATGTTGATTTCCTCTTCTTGTATTTTATTTTCCATGTCATTCACAGCTTCTTCTATGCCTGTCATCTGGATCTTCTGTTGTTGCAGGTCCATATGTAACAAGTCTATTTGTTTTGTAGTTTTTTCTATGAAAGTGTCTATTTTAGTATCCATTTTATCCATCTTAGCAGTAAGTTGCTGGACTATAATTATCAGAGACTGAAGTTCTTTCTTGATGCTGGAGTCTTGAGAATTTGTCTTACTGGAACTCATTTCAGACTGATAAACTGACAGGAAAATTTCCAAAGTAATTTCTGACAGGAATATTATTAAGATTTCCTTTCTTTTTTAGATATAGTTCAAGAACTATATAAAACAAACATATTTAGAAAGAAAATTACTTCAAGAATTAATTTTTTAAGTAATTAATTCCTGTCAATGTAATGAAATTGGTGGAGCTGAAGAAATCTGCTGCTATCCTGTGTTCATCCTTGGCCACGCCCCCCGGCTCAAACAGTCTTTGATCACAGATGAATTATAAAATGTTGGTAGAGATGTAATACGGAACAGCAAGTAATCTCAACTTTGGATCAATGTGTTAGATTTCAGCCATTCAGTAATTAGATTTTGCATCCAGAAACTGAAGCAACCAGATAAAGAGAACTCCACAACAGAAGGAAAAAAAAATCAAAAATATGAGATTGCCTGTTAACATACAGATAGATTAGATGTGAAAGTTCATATGCACCTATGCTGTGTAAACAATTTTATCGCCAAATGCAAAACCAAACTGAAATATGTGATGACTCAACAGAATGCAATTTGACAAAACACAAGTCAACAAATCTGTTTCAATAAATCTAATCTGTATTAAACTCCACACTTCAGAAATATAACTATGTCAAAGTAATATGAATTTTGAGTAGGTTATATTTAATGGTAGAGGTTGGGGATCTGCCTCACCTATAACTTTACCATAAAACAAACTGTACTTTATTCAGTTGTAGTGGTTCTCTATGAAACAAATTCCCGAAATATATAAAAGTATTTGCATTTGAAACCTCTATGAGCTAAATCAGGCAACTGCCCACCAGTGACATGCATATTAATCTACAGCTTCTTTCTTTCTCCAGTTCCTTTTCTTTATCTCTCGCTCTGTTTGCCCCATATCACAAAGGGATAGATCCTTAACTGCAGCCTAAATCTCTCATGGTCGACTAGCACCCTCTCAATGGGAGGCAGTGGCAAACAGAGGTTTAGCCACCCTTGGAAGAGAGAAATTGCTCAAGCCACTGCTATGCTGATATCCAATTGAGTGCCAAAGTATATAACAAAAGGACTAAGACATGTACTTAGCTTTATACAAGGCAGCAAAGCATAGGTGTCATTGTGAGTGTGTGTGTGTGTGTGTGTGTGAGCAAGCATGCACTGCACCAAGGGAACTACACTGCAGACCACAGCTTTGGCAGGTGCATATATCAAGCCAATAAGACAGGGTTTAAGAACAGCATTAAAAAAACACAAGATAGATGCTTCACTGATGACCTCACTGACTTCTTCTCTCATTTTCACAATCAGGCATGAAGGTGACAAACAAAACCATAAGGATATGACAATCAGAATGTACAAAGAACAAAAAGGTAAAGAAAATACCTTACTCTGTCTTTTACATGGAATTTAATGATAAAAAACTCTCTCTTTCTCATACAAATAAGTTTGGAATTAAAAATAATGGTGAAATAAAGTATTAAAAATAAGGCTTCTGCAGGCACGTTAGTAAACAGCAATATATGAAGCATTAATCTTCAACACAGTGATAAGTAATAGGATTGCATAGTTTTTCACACAATTATGGTAAATAAAATATTTAAGATAAAATCCTGAAAGAGATATAAAATTGAATTCTTTAATCACCTCTAGCACCTCAAATGAATATTAAAACACTTAGATACAATTATTTAACATGATTAATTAATTAATGAGGTATTTTCAATTACACTCATTACTTAACCCTCTGGGTACCAAAGTGTTATACTTCAAAATGTATAAAGCTTCCTTACACAGCAATCTTATCTTTAAGGGTAATATGTTCACCATTACTTGTTCCAAAACATAACCTTTCAATAAAGCTGAATTGCTCTGATAATAGTTTAAAATGCATGGCCAAAGGGCTTTCTAAACATACATTTTAATGTTCCTAATATGTTCTTGAAACCTAGTTGTGGTAAATGATCTATATGTAATCGGGTGGGAAATAGTTTTTCTTTTTTTTAATTAACAGAGTTAATAGGATTAAATTTAACCCCATGCAACACTGAAGGAATTATTTATGCTTTGAAATGTCCTTGTGATCTCTTCTATGTGAGTGAAAGCCAAAGGGCTTTAAAAAATAAGTTTCAGCAATATAACTGTTGTCTTGAGGTTAAGGGGAGCCTTGAATTTTGACAAACTGTCACGTAACGGGATGTAGTTTGCCTTAGAATAGCTCCTTTTACCAGTTTAGTTAGATTTTTCTGATTTAATTTTTACTTCAAAGGAAACACCTCTGTGATCCAACCACAATAGTGATGAAGTGACATGGGAGGGGGTGCAAAACTTTCCAATGTTGGTGAATACTACATCCAGTACTTTTGATGTCCTGGGGGAGCATGTGGTATCAGTTCCAGAGTGTTTTGTGTCCAGGAAGTATTCTGTCTGTGAGTTTGAGGCAGTGTACGTGTCCCAGTCTATACAGGGGTAGTTAAAGTCACCCATGAATTGGAGGTTTGACTGGATGGTGAGTGTCTCTAGTAGGTTTAGTTAAGAATTGTGAGACTCTAGTGACATAGATGGTGACCTGTAGCTAGCTGACTTGCACATGAATAAGCTTCACAGTATCATCTTGTTTAGCCAACCTGGAGGTACATTTGCTGCCAATGCAGATTGAGACACCTTCACCTTTGGCCCCAGTCCATGCTGTTGTTGGTATAAATATGTTGAAGGCACTGTAACCTTTCACTGCTGGAATACGTTCTATAGCTTTAAACTAAGTGTCAGTCTCATGGCTCAGATGTCTACATTACACAGAGTGAAGAAGGCTTGAAGGGTGTGGAGTTTTTTGTTTAGGCTCCTAGCAATGAGCAGTAACACCTCAAGTTCCCTGGAGACTTTTTCACTCTGTTGGTAGTTTTACCTTTTTGGCATTTCCTAAAAAAGGCTTTGGGATTGGATAAAGTTTTAGTTAATATCAAAAATTCTAGGGGGGGACAGGTGCAACTCATCCTTGGCAAAGCAAGGTGGTCTGTTGACCATGTCAACCCATCCTGACAAATAATGGATCCCCTGGAGTGACACCAGAAACTAAGCTAATTATTAAAATCAGTCATTTTATGTTCACACTGTGGCATCATCCTTAGTGAAAGTAGAATATTGCTCAATGCAAGGTGCATACCTGTCTGTGACACATATTCTGAGAGATACATTATGTTTCTTTTCATATGGTCCAATGTACATCTCAGGTCATTTACACCCACATGCACTATGATAGAATCATACTGGCACCTGGAGTGAAGTGAATTGAGGGTGTGTGTGATATTGCATATCCTGGCTTCTGATAGGCAACTAACCATTATCTTCTCCTTGTCTAACTTGGTGAGTGGGGCATCTGTGTTCCACACATTGAAAATGAAGCCCGCGATGTCAAGAGTATTAGGTAAAGCATATGTCTGCTTTACAGACTTTTCTCTTGGGAACCATTGGGTGTAGGCTTATGTGAGATGTTTGGTTTTGCTTTTGGTGTGTGCAGAATATTTTATATAGTGTTAGGATATGGTTGTGTGCTACTCAGTGCACAAGCTAGCTTCTGTAAGTTTAATTACATGCAATGCCACACTGTTTAACAGGTTTCAGACCTAATTCTAACTTTAAATTGTATTGTCTATGCATTTGCTACTATACATGGCACTGCTAATCGCTGCTTCATTGTAAGGTGTGGTTGTAAACTGTGCCATTTTGGCTATGAATCAATTTATGAAACATATGATGTTTGCACAGCAACATGGAGAGCTAGCTCAACATTTTACATTCTTTGGACAGTGACTTAGAATAAATATCTTAAATAGAGTTAATAGCAATCATAAAGGCTATTAAATAATTTGTTAGTCCGTAAGTTATTTTTAGTTTTTCCAATGTATTTTTCAATGTATTTATTTTACACTTAGTAATCAATGTACATATATAACCTGCTTTCAAGAAAATTTATCATCATTTAGTATAGAGAAACTCAGTTATGAAAACATTTAATTAGACCTTCAACTTCAAGACAAATTCTTCCCTCTCAAACAGCGTCCTTTCAAATACAACAAAAAAATCACTGGCTAATCATTAAACTGAAAGCTCTGCTCAAACTTAGGGACAATGTGTGGTCTTCATGGAGACAAAATCCCTCACCAGAAAATCATACTGCCTTTACCTATGTAACCTAGTTAAAAAGCCATACACAGACACAAAACCAACTATTTCAAAATCATGCAATTTGTTTTTCTGGCCAAATTCAAACATTTTTGACAGGAAATAAATCTTCTCACAGGCTTAAGTCCACTGATCCTACCTCCTATCCTATCATCAACCAGATCTCTCAAGGCCAATTTTCAACCTCTGACTTTCTGAAAGAATTCAGCCACCTCCCTAGAACTGCAACAGCTACCTCTCCCCTCAATTCACCTAGCCCCCCTTCTTTCGTCCCCTTCTTCTATTTTAAGAATATTACATAAAAACATAAAATAAATTGTTCCCCTTCTAGAAAACATACCCCCGGTCTCACCTCCTGGTGCAGACAACCTACTCCCTTGGTTTATATCACAAAGACTTTGTAGTCACACCTTTTCTACTTAATTATAACCTCTGCTTAATTCAAAATATAATGCCAGACATATAGAAAACTGAATTGGTTAAACCTCTTTCAAAACAGCCTCAAACAGTAAATAACTCCCATTTCTATCCTATCTCCATCCTCCCTACCCTTGAGGAAAATACTTGAAAAGCTAATCTACAACCAGCTGTCCACTTACATCCAACAGTACCACATCCTCACTCTTAAACAACATAAATTCTGGGCTGGCACTATGGTCACTTACAGATGAGATCCTTCTCTACATACATAAAAGGAAACCTTTCAGGAAATCTCTTCATTGACCCTACTGAAGCTTTATGTTGTAATTGATCACTTCCTGTTCCTTCACTCCCTCCAAGAAATTGGAGTTAATCCCAACAATGTCACCTGGTTCCAACTTTTCTTAACTAATAGGTATTTCAGAGTCAAATTAGGCCCATCCCTTTTACTATCAGTACCCTTTACCAAAACAGTGCCCCAGGGGGCCCATACTGTCCACTCTTTTGTTTTCAATCTTTATTAACAAGCTGTCTTCTGATCTCCCTAAACTTCCTATGACTCTAGCTATTCTTCGATTCCAATCCCTCACATTCAACTATTCAAACTCCACTTCAGTCTAACTTTCACTCCCTTAATTCTTGGCTAAACAACCATAAGCTACTCCTAAACGCATCTAAAACAAAAAGTTTGATATTTGGAATCTCACAAAAGCTGAAAAACACTCCTAAAGATCTCAGCATCTCAGATCTCAATGGTTGCCCAACAGAAACAACCCATCCTTTAAATATTTGGGTTTATGGCCTGACTAGTCACTTAACTTCCAAAGACACACTGAAAACACCAAGAAAAAGATTAGTTCTCTTTTATTCTGGCATGGAAAATATCTCCTTTTGTCTCCCGACTAGCTAGAGCTGCAACTTGAATATGGGCTCTCCATCATAGCCACAGCCTCTAGAAAAACAAATCCACTCAACAGTCCATTGAAAACAAAATCTGCTAATTCATTTCCAATTCCTCCCCTCAGGAACACCACTAAATCACGCTCTCCATGGCCAAATGGGTACCAGTCTCCTAATCAGCTGAACTACTCCTAGAGTCTCTGGTTTTCAAACTACATCAACCAAGCATCTTTCTCCTCTTGCACCTAAACTCCATAATAAAATCACCCCCTATAACCACCGCATCCTCTCCCAATTAACTTCCTCATTCCACACACCCCAAACCAAACTGCACTACACTGTAACCATCATTCCTTCTCCATTCTTGCACCCAAACTATGGCAATCCCCCCGCACCTTAAAGAACTCATTCTTTCTTCCCCTTCAGAGCTCAACTCAAATGACATCTTCAACAAAAATCTGATTGCAATTGCTTTTCCACTTAACACATAACTTAAGAACCTCCTCTCCTTCATCACTTCTACTTTGATCCCATTGTTCTCAGCTGCTTCTCTCTATTTACTACTAAAATTATTTCACATTTTCTACTTTGGTAATATTTACATATTTTCAATTGTCTATGGGATTATATACCTTCTGTGATTTCACTGTGTTTGTGCAAGGTTCAGACTAATATGTCTCTTTGCATCTCTAACTCTCTTAGTAACAAAATCTTTATTATCTGACATTCTCAGCTTTAAAGATAAACTATATTTAGCTATTAGTGATGTAACTACAATAGACATTGTAACCTTAAGGATATAAATTGCCAGACTGAATATTTTATGAGTCTAAGCCAAGCATATCTGCATTAACATAGAATTGACAGTGAAGTATTTCACATGGCAATCCTTATTAAGAGCATAAGAAAACACAATATTCAAATGCATAAATGACAGCACCAAAGCAGTGCTTAAGAATAGTCCATCAGTATTGGTAACAGATGACTTAAACTTACCCATCCCTGAGGCTGGTAAAAGATTGTGTGGGACATTACTTGTCTTTGAAATCAGAAAAGAGAGTAGGCAACAAGAGCTTACAGCTTCATATACTGGCTATGACTGACCAACTAAAAGATCTCCATCCATGCCATTTGTTGCTTTTCATAGTGACAGAGTGCTCAAGCCAAAAAAAGGCAGATCAGATGTTCCTATGAATAACAACATTCTCCAGCACATCTTGTACATAGCTAGGTTTTCCCAAAGCTAATGAGAGATATAGTATGTCCTGTATCTTGCTACTGCAGGTCTACTCTCAATGGACTATGTCTAGTATACTTTTAGCAACAAGTACGCAGAGCATGCCCTAACTAGATTCTAAAACCACCTCAACTAACTTCTCTCAACCTTGTGCAGCAACATTGAAACTGCACTCCTATTTACTTTTTTCATGGAAGGTGAGCCCAGCAACCCTATAAAGAAGCTTAATTTTATACTACTCATATCTACAATATCATCCTTTTGGTCACAGTCCAAATGTCATGGCTATAACCAGGATGAGGACATAAGCTGACTGCTAAACTATGTTTCACTCTTTGATTCTGCTCTAAACTTTACCAGCACTGTCAATGCAATGCCTGTGGCACTGCCATCACAGCACCTCCTTAGTGGTCAGTGTCCCGATCTTGTCTTCCCTTACTCATTATGTTTGCACAGTATCTATTGTACTTCCTCTTACTGTCTACCTCTTCTGAAGAAATTTCTAGGTATGTTTTTAAATGTCTCTGTTCTTTGTTACATACCTTTCCCTGAGCTGAAACTGAAATGGATCTTTTGAATCAGTGTTCCACTCTCTCTCTCTCTCTTCCTTCTCCAATCTATCTGTCTGTCTATCTATCTATCTATATATCTATCTATCTATCTGTGTCTCTATGTATCTATCTATCTATGGGGGGAGAGAGAGAGAGAAAGAGTGCTCTCTCATTACATAGGGCATTCCACTCTTTTCTGGGAAAGAAACATTACCTCTGATGTGGAGATGAAGATTTTCATTCCAGATGCTTTATACTCAGTAGTAAACTGTTATAGAGAAGACTACACATTACAGCCACTTGAGGACAACAGGGAAACATTACCTTTAAACAATAAAGCAGCAATGCTCATGTCCCCAAATGATACTCTCTAAATATTGACTACTCATTCACATCCTAGATAATCACAAACAGGAGGAGAGACAAAACACCTGAGTGTATTCATCCTGACTCCCAGAATACAAATCTTACTCACGCTTTGCAAATTTTTGTTTACCAGGATAGTACACTGATCACAAATAGACATTTGCATATATGACCTGGTTGAAATATTTCACAAGAAAATGTAGTACAGAAAAAAAAAGGAGTTGCAGTATAATGTAGCAGAAAACTACACTCATGCATACACGCGCACACACACACACACACACACACACACACACACACACACACACACACACACACACACACACACGCACACACACATGATATGTCATGGAGTGAAATTCTGGAACCTTCTGTAGTAGACATGCATGAAAGTCTTGTTGGAAAAAGCAAGAAACAGAGAGCAAAGAGGATGCCCTCAGTCTTGAAGAACATGATTTAAGGGAAGACCTGCTTGAGTTAATAGAGATGGACATGAAAGACTACAGAAAGGGAATAAAACCTAAAATGCTAGAAGATTTACAAAAAAGATGATCACAGTGATTGGGACTATTAAGAGAGAGAGTCATGTGATAAACCACAATAAAATAGAATATACTAATGTGCAACTCAATTAATAACAAATAGTAAAAAAAACAACAATTCCTTGGACAAATACCATGACAGTGATATACAATCCAAAACGTGTATTGAATCAAAGTAAGCCCTTTCGCGTTCCTAATGAATGCTTCTTCAGACTTAAAATTATTACAAATAAGGCATACCTTTTTAAAATACCCCTAAGCCAATCATTGCTTGCAAGGTCATTCAACCCAAATATTCAAATATGTCACATATTAAAACTTAAACAAATGTAAAACATACATGCCTCACTTCTCAAAATAAAAAATGCTACAGTATTAGTCAAATAATCAATGTCTTTAACAAGAAAATATACATTAAACTGACAAACAAAAAGGAAAAGTAGAATTCAAGTAATTCACTGAAGACCCTAAAAAGCTTTTAATATTAACTGGGGAAACAAAGCAAAAGTAATAGTGAAACCACCTAAAAAAAGAAATCAGTGGATTTTGGAGAAGTACTTATGAATATCCTATCAAACATAACAAAGGTGCTAAATCAATGGAAGAGTTAAAAGAACCTGCAAGAAGCTGTAATAACTGAAGTTATGAAATTTCATAAAATAACAACCTGAGAAACTGAAACAAAATTAAGAAAGCCTCCTAAATGGAAACCCCAAGGTCCAGATGAAGTTCCTAACTTTTGGCTAAAGGTATTAATATCTTTGCAAAAAGATTTAGCTCTGAGCAAAAATGATATGCACAGTGAGACATGAATCAACCTGGTTAACAATAGGAAAAAACACACTCCTCCTTAAGAGTGAACTGGCAAGACATCTTAAGAAATGCTGACCAATAACTTAACCTCCATCAACATAGAAATTATATACTGGAACTGATGCTGACAGAGTGCACAATTACATACAAAAAGATGTAGTCATAGTGATGGATCAAAGAGTTAACAAAAGAAAATCATTCGGAACAAAAGATAATTTATTGTTAATTATACAACGACCCCCATTAATATTAGAAAACGTGCACGCTGATTGGTCAACGTGCACATTGTAAATCAGACTTATACTAATGGAAAAAGGACCGGTCGCCCGGACTTTTTCCATTAGTATAAGTCTTTTTTTTTTTGCTGTTGGACAGCAACAGAGAATGGAAGAACGCCTTTGCTGTTATTGTGCTATGTTAAACGAGTTTAACATAGTGAGATATCTTAAAAAAAAGCAACGGAGATCTTCCTTTCTCCGTTGCTTTTTTTAAAGCTGTCTCGCTGTGTTAAACTCTTTTAACATAGTGAGACACATTTTTAAAAGCAATGGAGATCTTCCTTTCTCCGTTGCTTCCACACACAGTTCTGATGTACTGCGTAACCATACACATGCGCAGTACATCAGAACTGCTACAGAATACTGGACAGCTGCAGAAGGGCAGCAAGGAGGCATTATTCAATGCCATTATTTAAGAAAAGTAAGCTTTTTTTTTTTAAATAATGTCATTGTATAATAGCAATAACCCACTTCTGGGTGTGGGTAATGCTGGATTTACCCATGGTTGTCTTTGTTTGGCCACTCGGGCTTCACCCTCATGACCAAACCACACCAACCGTGGGTAAATCCAGCATTACCCACACCCAGGTGTGGGTTATTGCTTAAATAAAGCCATACTAGAGAGTTATTAAAAGGAGTGGAACCTAAGTAGGGCATGGCTAGATTACAAAAAAAGCATGTGACAGCATCCCACATTCCTGAATTATGGAATGCTTACAGATGTATAAAAAACACCTTACAATGACTGGTTATAAAGAGAGATTATGAAACCATGGCAAACCACTTTACATCTGAGTCATAATAAAAGGCAAATTATCATCTCAGGGGATAAAAATCCAAAGGGGTATATTCCAGAGTTATTCTTCGACACCACTGCTGCTTTGTCTTGCTCTTAATCCAATAAACAATAAAAGACTAGACTCTGGTTACACCTTAACAAATCCTGTCTACAGACCTCATTTACTAATTAATTTGAAATTGTATACTTCACACAAGCAGCTGTAAGGACAATTACAAATAGTTAAAACTTTCTCAGATAATATGAATGGCTTTTGAACTTTGATATATGTGCAAAAGCAACAATTATATCAGGAAAACTGCAGGATCAAGAAAATATCAACCTGGGGAAAATGTGATATATAAGAACTTGAATAAGAGGGTGTGAATGAATATCTAGGAATAGATGAAGAGATGGCAATAATACATGAACAAATGAGCACAAAGCTTAGTAAAGAATGCTTCAAAAGAATAAAGCTAATACTGAAAACTGTATTGACATCTAGCAATAACCTTCATTCTCTTCCTGTTCTAATTTACAGCTTTGGTATGATTGATTAGCCCTAGAAAGCATTGTATCAGTTGCCAAGAAAACATGAAAAATGATTCGTGCTTATCAAATGATATATAAAAAAACAATGTATGACAAGATTATATTTCTCTTGGTCTGAAGGAGGTATGGGACTCCTCAAAATTGCCTATCTGTATAGATTTGCAGTTAGCGAACTGTTTACATATTTGTTGATATCATCAGATCCAAAAATAGTAAAAGTTCTAAACCATGAAAGAAACAGGTCTAAGATGATATCTTTGCTCCCTTTATCAGAAGCATTTTGGAAAGGAGAAGGAATGGAAATCAAATAATAAGTAGATGAAAATGTGGCAGAAAACAAAAGTGCCAAAAGGAAAAAAAAACAGAAAAAATGTAAAGAAGAGGACCAAAAGAAAGGGGGGACAATGAAAAAAAACACAATCATAGTGGTAATTATCGATACCTTCTGGAACAACCACATGTCGTTAAAGAGTTGACATATGAGTAGTTAAGAAAAGATGAATTTAAACAAAAAGGCTAATAATGGTGACTCACAAAAGTAGGCTATGAACATGTTGGATTATAGTCTATAAAAAAGAAGGAGATACAGATAAATGCAGGTTCTGCAATACAACTAGAAAAAGCTGTACACCTCATTGTGGGTTGCAATATACTCATGACCAATGGTCTGTATATCGAAAAGCACAACAATGTGGCAAGACTGTTGCACTGGGGATTGTGCAAATGCTGTAACATAAAAATAACTGAGAAGCTTTGAAAACAAACCAGACAGCATTACTGAAAAATGAAGAAAGTCTGATCACATGGGATCATCTGATATCACCATATAAGAATGTAGACTCAAGAAATCAAGACATAGCCACCTCCCTTTCTAAAGGCTGCTGCTGACTCTTTAACATAGCCTGTTCCATCCACATAAACCTCTATTAGTGAATCCACTGTCCCTACTCTGTAGAACAAATTCCATATCACACCTATCCCATTTCTGCTGAGCTCTCTAATTACTGACCTATTGCAATACTCTCTCTCCCCTCTCTAAAATCCTTGCGCACTGTGTTCACAAACAAATTTTGGCTTATCTCACTCAAGAAAACCTGATTATCCCTACCCAACATGGCTTCCGCTCACACCACAACACCACTACAGCACTCATTTCCTTTACTAACTCCATCTCCCTTGCCAAAGACAATGATAAACTACTGTCCTGCCTCTTCTTAGATCTCTCCAAAGCCTCTGATACAGTCCCCCACTCTGTGCTCCTCTCTAAACTTTCTCAACTCAACTTCTCCCCAGCAACCATCTCCTGGTTTAATAGCTACCTCAGACTGAGAGCAAGCTGTCAAGTGGCTCTTTGCTCTATCTCCTTTTCTCCCCATCAAAATGACCATCTCACAAGGCTCTATTCTAGGCCATGTTCTCTTTAACATCTTCACAAACAACTTCATACATTCTGTCCTAGATCATCTCTCATACAATATGTGGGCGATTCTACTATCATCTTTATTGCGAACAACCCCTCAGTCCTGCTCACCCTGACACAAACTTCATTCAACCTCACTGAAACCTGGCTTACTGACAACCAACTCATACTTAACCTAAAAAAGACTAAATCACTTATCTTCCTCCCTACATCTCCCTACCATCTTAAATCCTACTTTACCATCTCTTCTCTTAACACTACTATTACAGCTGATACTCACACTAAGCTCCTCGGAGCAATCATAGACGATCAACTAAAATTTGACCTCCATGTACATTACTGTATCAAGAAAACCCACCAAAAGTTAGGCCTACTGTATAGGAACAAAAGATTCTTCACAGCTAACTCCAGAATCTCACTTGCCCAAGCTTACCTTCTTCCTAACCTATTCTATAGCTCTCTAATCTTAACTAACTTACACTCCTCACTTCTTTCCAAACTTGAAACCACCTATAATAAAGTTGCAAGATTTGCAGTTAATCAACCTCGAAAATCACACCACTGTCATGCTCTCCAAACACTCAGCTGGCTATAGTTTCCTAATCAACTCTTATTTACTCAACTTCTCATTATCCATTCCATCCTAAACAAGCCCTCTGCCTGCCCTAACTTATCCTCTCTTCTCTCCCTACATAATCCCCCTCAGTCCCTCAGAAGTTCAGATAAATGTCTCTTACAGATACACAAACCTAAAAAATCCATTGGACAAAATCTTTATAGCGACTTTCCAGCTATTTCATGGAATAAGCTCCCCTGAACCTTAGATCCAATGGGTCTATATTATAACCACAAAACCTCACATACGTGAATACGGAAACGTCGACACATATTGAGTGAACCGCGAAAACACTGAACGTCCTGAACCACGAAATTCAAAATGTTGAATTGGCATAGTTGGTCAGCCTCACCGCCCACTATGTACTACCTACCTAAACAAAATAAATAATCCACATACATACACTTAACATAACCCTACTTCTAACCCTAAACTAAAGCTTACATATATTACTATGCATGCACTTACCTTAACCCTAAGATTCATAACTATTGCACACTTACATTAAGGAGCTATACTGAAGAAGGGCCAACTATGATGATTCGACATTTTGAATTTCGCGCTTCAGGACGTTCGGTGTTTTCGCGGTTCGCTCAATATGTGTCGACGTTTCCGTATTCGTGCAACTGCGGTTTCACGGTTGTAATAGGTAACCAGATCCAGTACCCAAGTCCATAAATTTAAGAAAGCTCTTAAAAATTACCTAAATAGCTCCTGGATTTGTCACTGCGATCACCCTACTTGAATCCATTCCCTACATTTGTCCACCAAGGATAATCCAAACTGCATTCTTTTTTCCTTTTCTGACTGTTTTTGTCACTACGCTCATTTATCCTATTGTTTTCTTTTTGGATTTATTTTACTTGTACTTTAAGGAATATTTGCTATATGACTTTATTGTATATATAATTTTATTGTATTCTACTTTAATACTGTACTTTTTATTGTTTATTATATTGTGGAGCTTTTTCTCCCTGGCCCTCAGCTGAAAAAGGGCCCTTGCTCAATCGGACTATCCCGGTCAACAAATGTCAAATAAATAAACAATAGCAGTCAAGAAAATGGATAAAAGTATTATCAGTAACCATTGAAATAGGGACACCTCGTGACTACAGTAGCCTACATGGTGACAGAGATACAAAGTCTTAAAAGCAAGATATACATGCAGAAATTAGAGTAATGTGGGACAAAGACATCCAAACAATTTCAATAGTAGTAGGATCAACATGGCTAATAAAAAAGAATTTTCAAACATACTTAAATATGCCATCAATACATGTAAACCCATATGAACTGCAGACAAAGGCAATTCTGGGTACGTTGCAGGTTTTGAAAATAGCACTCTTAGCTAATATTAAAGACTGAAGCAGTATACTAATTTCATGAGCTCCCCTGATACAAAAATGTGATCATTCTTGTCATAGAATGACAAACTTAAAACACATGCAGGAATTGCAAAAACAGGAATGGCATTATTTTAAAAAAGGCAATGGAGTTTGACTTGGGATATAAAGGTAGTCATTTTTCAGATGAAACATTTGAAAGTAAGAAAGGAATGAATGATAACCCATTCAGTACTGATAAAACTCCAGCACTGAATGTAATATTCAAGGTGCTTTAAGTAGTGTTGTTCTCAAGAATATCACTCTTTATTCTACTTTACATGTTACATGCTTTGTACTTCTTTTAAGATAATATTGGGGGCTGGATTCGGCAAATTTTGCCACATCATGGTAAGTGAATTTGCATGACTCACAGACACATGCAAGGTGGGTGTGACTTAGAAAACCTAGCTACACGATGTGGCTATGCTAGATTATGTGGTTGGCTGTGCTACATGCTAATAACTGTATAATAAATTGCCAAATATGATAAGACAAAACAAGATGGAGAAGGAATTCAGAAATGTTTAAATTCCATGCAGCAATGCTGTGCTTATTTTAGATCTGAACTTGACTATATGACTGTGTTCAGACAATATACATCATATATGATACAAGTATGCTTAAGGTTGACACGGCCATTGTAAACGGGTCTATGTTAAATGAACGAACGATCAAAATGTTGAGTACAACATACTCAACAATGTTTGATTGATTGTTCATTTAATCGGATACTCCAAATGTTGAAATTTGGAGTTCAGAAATGTTTTGGTCGGCCATCCCAGTCAGTGTAATGTGTGACGCAGACACGCTACACTGTTCGGAATGGCAACGTCACATGTTCCTTTGTTTAATATACCAACTCCGTGATCGCTGTACATTGGGGAAAGGACAAGTTCCTGGTAATCACTTGTTGCGATTACCGGGAAATTGCCCTTTCCCCAATGTACAGTGATCTCGGAGTTGATATATTTAATTAGGGGGTGTGTGGGGGGTACAAAAGCAGGTGTGTTTATGTAGGTGTGTTAGTGTTTGAATGATGTGAGTGTGTAGGGGTTTGTATGCATTGGTTGTATGTGTGTGTTTTGTATGTTAGTGTAAGGGAGGTGTGGGACAAAGAAAATCTTTCGATTTTGTTTGTTTCAGGCTTCTGAGGGTTCGAGGTTTTGAACTTACAGTCATAGTGTTTTGAGTATGTTGTACTTGACATTATGAGCGTTCATTCATTTAAAATAGATCCTTGTAAACATGTATCTGCAGGAAGATTGCATTGCAGCTGCTTTGCCCAGCAGTGCACAATGTTGCCCCCAGAGGCAGAGGGTAATCATATCATGCTTAATATTTCATACCTTCCATGGCACCAACATAGTGTACTGGTATTATGTGTGCAGGGACACCATGCAGGAAATCGTGGACATGTATCGGCCTCGTTTGCAAACCCATGGAAGTTGTCAAGCACCTATCCAAGTTGATACAAGGGTATGTGTGGCTTTATTTAGTTCATCTATAGGGACCTTTCAGTGATCTACTGGGAGCACAGTCGAAGTATCTCAGGCATCTGCCCCAAGAATAATCTATTAGTTTTTCAAAACCATGCTTCAGCATGTGAGGGACCATATGTGGTCCCCACATACCCCAGAATAGAGAGCTAACAACATGCAGGAGTTCTGTGGCATAGCCCATTTCTCTGAGGTACTGGGGCCATAGACTTAACTCTCACTGAAATAAAGGCCCCACCTTGTGAACTGAGATGGAGGTAACTGAACAACAAAGAACATCATTCTATCAAGTGCCAGATGGTCTGTAATGCACAGGTTATTATCTACAATGCATATGCAGGACACCTATGCAGTTTTCATGACTCACACATATAGCACACATGTAACCTTTATCAATATTTTGCAAGGGATGACTTCCCAAAGAGCCATCTAGTGAGAGGTGCTTGGTGTGCTCTAGAACCCTGGCTGACCAGGAATATAGCTACGCACTCTCACAAACCAGAAGTCACATTTTGCGGTCTTGATACATCCAATAATGCCCTGCAGTGTGACCTCACCACTTATGCCACAATACTAAACATGTGTGTTATCTTGTATAATACCATAGTTAGCAAACAGTAACAGTAGGTGATCTCTTGCAGGACCAGCAGTTCCCAGCACCACTTTCAGCAGTAGCATTTATAGACAAAAAGTCACAGGAGGAGCCAGCAGCAGGAAATGAGCATATCAGATGGAGGCAGGCACAGTATGCCATGGCACCATCAAAGAGATAGCAGATTGCACATAGCTTTCCGATATAACTATACAATAGTTAAGCACATACACTACTATTTAAATGACGCTGTGGTGGTTATGCACATATATGCAGGGACACAGAGTCAGTATGTGGTGCAACACTGTGGCATGGCCTACTGGATAGGTTCAGGGAATGCATGACTGAGGGTTTAGCCTGCCATACACATCCATGACTGTAACAGCTGGCTTTGGCATGAGTTGTACTGTACTGGCTATATTACAACTTTAGCTGGATGTTGGTGTGTGTTGTGACCTATACCAGTCTCTTCTAGCAGAGATGCCAGTATGATGATGGGCACAATCATGTGGATGCCCTCTCCTGGGCATAGACACTTCCACAACTGATATCACTGCAGAATTGCTAATCCTGTGGAAGCATGATCTTGCTTGTCCATGGCCATGCTGGTTAACATCTGTGGATGTTTCAGATGACCAGCCATGCGGATAGCCCTTTGCCCCTGACAGATGACCCAGTGAAGACATTGCATGGTCCAATGCATGACATGATTCAGTCTTTGCAATGAATCACACATATAGATCATATATTCCCATAAGTCAGCATGCACAACTCACCATCTCTACTATGGTTGTAGTGGAACTATCCTGTGCCACCATGATGGCCCTGCACTTACATTGGTTGGCAGCTACTGACACATGCTCCTCTAAGGGGAGCAGTAACTATGCCTCCAGTGAACTCTATTACCAATCTCCTGTGTAGAACACATTACTCATGAACACTAATGGTGCAGATGCAGACATCCCTGATAAGGATGCCACCACAATTCTCTGATCAACAGTGTCCCCATCAACTTGCATGGTCTCAGATGGTTGTGTTTCTTGGGTAGTTGCAGGCACAGAGACTACGTCCTTACTCTGAGAAAGGGTTGCAGGAGTTACACTGTCTGTGTGAAACATACACTCGTCATACTCTGAGTGTGTCAGCTCATCCTTGCCATCATTATTAGAGGTCACAGGTCTTCCAGCATTAGATGGTGTCCATCTACAGCACTGATGCTAGATGAAGAACCAGTTGTGAACACACTAAAGCAAAAAAATATATACGGTGTAAATAGGACCCATCACCACAACTTCACATGCAACTGATATCTTTACAGCAACAAAAAATAACAATTAATTCCTCTGGCCATACTTTCTGCAGATGGACATGAGACCTGGATCCCTGATGTACCTGTATGCCATAAGTCAGACACTTTTAATGAACATTACACTGACTACATGTTAAGGAGGATTTGCAGTTTTTGATAATATGAAGAAGAACTACATACCTGGGGCATCTACATTTACAACTCTCTGAGGCCTGTCCAGTTCTACCTCAACATGGGACTCAATGGAGAAGGTACTATAGTCCAGTGAGGCCAGGAACTCCTCCATCTCTATAAAATCCTCTGGACAAAGCATATACTTATACTCAATAGCAAAATAATGGAACTCCTAACCACCAAAACTATTAATAACCTACCCATCTTTAAATGCTCCCTAAAAGAATATCTTACAAAATCTAGGACCTGCTCCTATGCCAGTCCTGGTTGAACTTACTTGCTATGCTTCAATCACCCCCTTCAACCTAGACCACACTTCACAACCCTCTCCAGCTTCCTACTCCACTCTTTTTTGTTTTCCCCACTACCTTACCTTATTTAATTCATCTCTGCAGACCTTTCATCTACCTCTTTCTCTTTCCTCCCTACTCACCTAAGCTACCTGAAGACACCCTACCCTGCTCTCTTCTTATAATCTCCTTCTCTCCATCCTTCTTCCTTCTGTAACCATAATACGAACACCATCTCTCATACAAATACATCACTCAATTTCACCTCACTGTCTAATCCTGTAATCTCTGATATCTATTTAAATATCTTATTAGAATTGTCTCAGGTTTCACTTGTCACATACTAATCCATGTAACAAATAACATGACTATTGAATTTTTCCTTACATATCTTCAACTCATGTTATTGTTTTTCATTGCACTCTACTATGAAACATATCCTCTATGTTTTTGTCATTACAAGATGTTTTCACTGTTGTTTTGTATTGTAACATGATACTTTGTGTTTTAAAATACTGTATCTCTGCTTGATGTTTTGTAATGTAACATGGCACTTTGTGATTGAAAATATTTGTACTTGATTTTTGAAATATTGTGATTGTGGAGCTTTTCTCCCTGGGCCTCTGCTGAAAATGGGCGCTTTCTGGCCCAGTCAGACTTTCACAGTAAACAAATGTCAAATAAATAAAATTAAATAAATAAATAAGAGGTAACTTGAATGATGCCTCCCCACAAGTTGCCCTCCAGTACTATGGAACAGCTTCTGCTTGGATGGTGGTAACATGGATCATTTCTGTGGCCCTGTGATGAACCACGCTGTAGCTGTGACCCTGGTCCTGATCACCCACCTTGTTTTAGAGAGCATTTCCGTCCAGGCACAGTCACCAAAGGGCTGGTCTGTGCCTTGGACAGCTAAGAGCCATCTGCCATGAAGATAAAACAGGGGAAATACTAGCCTAATTCTTGTACTGTCCTAACAAATATGTGTAATAATCCTATAGCATTAAGCCAAGTATTATGCTTGATCTGATATATCTACTCACAATAGTTAAGTAATTGTCAAGTATCATATGTGTAATGAACACATATTCTCCACAAAACAATTATAGAAGTGCAACTAAATAACAACATTCAACCATTACAATACCAATTTTACTAGGTTGCGGTAAATTACATATGTGCATGGCACACAATGGTAAAACAGTAATAAACATTACTAAGAATATGAGGCCAAGAAGTGTCTCCCACCTATCTTAATAAACTTGCAGCTACAGTAGACTTGCAATGTACCTTAAGAAACTTTTAACCAACACATCCTAAAATTACTGACAAAATGACATCTCTCACAACAGGCATTATGGTAGAACAGTCATAGCTAGCATTCCACAACTAAATGGAAGTGTGTGACAATTAGCACTTACTTTATATAAGCAGATATTTTATCTCAGAAAGAAACCTTTAAACCAAGACAGTTCACTGGATTTAAACACCTTTCACAATTTTCTTTTGCAGTGTAATGACATTCTCCGCGGTGGTGCAGCGGTGGGGTTGTTGCCTCACAGCAAGAGGTTCTCCCGTTCGATTCTCATCTGGAGTGCGGGGAGTGCCTTCTGTGTGGAGTCTGCATGTCCTCCCCATGGTTGGGTGGGCCTTCGAAAGACATGCGTGCCTTCGTTGAAGGTTGAACGTCGAGCTGGCACCTCGGCGTTAGTGAAAATCTACTGCCAATCATTAGCGGACCGGAGTTCCGCTGTGGCAACCCCTAACCGGGAAAAGCCGAAAGACAAACAACAAGTGTAATGACATTCTAGGTTTATTGTCATGGTCACATTGTGTAAATTCACTCCTTTGGGCATGATGAATGTGATAATGGGGTCTTATCTTATGGCTGCTTCTGAACTGCTCAGTTTGTACAATAAGCAAACCTAATAAACATTGTGAAGATTACTCCACATGTCAATACGTGTTATTTTCTTTCTTATGTTACTCTCCGATACCAATGAAGCTATATTATTTGCACTGCATTTCTCTCATGAGGTGACATTTGTAGTTTTGTTTAGGCTGCACTTGTGTGGCCCTAAATGACAATAAAGTTTCATTGAATATTTTAAATCTTTGAATCCTCAATGCTTTGCACACATCAGGGCACTTGCTGGCAGCTCCACACATGCATGCAGGAGACTAATTATGTTTGGGTGGAGAGAACAGTCATCCCATAATAAACTATCTGAAGATTTAGTTGTTGAGCATGTATTCCCAACATCAAACAAAGGGATGGAGGACTGCCATTTTTCAAAACCTTAAAGTGCCACTGGAAGTATAATATAGTGGATATATTTTATTATTTTGCCATCCAGTGTGCAAATGAGTTGCCTGTCAGAGCCAGTCATTGCGGGAGGCTGAGATGCACAGGAAGTGTTTTTCTTGCCAGTCGGCTACTGTATTTTTGGCGGTGTAGTGGTGCAGCACATAGTGTTGCTTCCTCACAGCAAAAGCTTCTCTGGTTCAGTTCTTGGCTGGGGTGCCTTCTGTGCGGAGTCCACATGTCCTCCCTGCATTCATGTGGGTTTCCTCCGGGTGCTCTGGTTTCATCCCACGTTCCAAAGACATGCATCTGGAACATTTCTCCCCAGGCCCCCACTGAAAATGGGCTCTGTCCCAGTCAGACTTGCCTGGTAAACAAATCATAAATAAATAAATAAATAAATAAATAAATAAATAAATAAATATTTTCTGAGATCTCTGAAGGTGAGACAATTATGGTTGGAGAAGGTGAGAGTAGTGCTCCTTTTAGACCAGCAGTTTTCAAACTGTTTACACTTGAGGACCGGCGAAAACAGGAGAAATATTTTGGGGACAGCTAAGGCTGAAATAAAAAAACATTATTTATAAGGAACCAATTAAAACAATCACTGTTTGAGTGTTGTATGCCAAAAAATATGAAGTCTGAAACTTCAGTCCTTTTTATGAGGGACAGACCAAAAATATGAGGCAAAAATCTGGACAGCTGAGAGGTATACACCTACGTACCTCACACACACCCACACACCTACCTACCTCCATCTTACACACACACCTTACCTACCTCCATCTTACACACACAACCTCCTTCTTAAACACACACACACCTACCTCCCTCTTACATACACACACACACACACACACACACACACACACACACACACACACACACACACATACACACACACACACACACACACACACACACACACACACACACACACACACACACACACATACACATAAATACAAATGCACCATACCTCTCATCTCTTATAGGTTCATAGGGTCATAGGTAGGTGCTAGGCTATCGGCCCAAGGGTCTAAATAAACCTAGCCAACAAGGTACCCTGGCTTTTGCCACCCAAGAAAATGATTTCCTGTGCCCCTGTCGAGCAGAGCCAGAGACGTTATCCCTGAGGTGAATTTGCTATTTCCCATCTACTCATCAAGATTTTTCTTGAAGAGTGCTAATGAGGAGCTTTGTTTGATGTGGATGGGTAGCTTGTTCCAGAGTATGGGAAGTCTCTGGGACAAGAATCTATCCCTCCAGCATGTTCTGTTTATTGTGGTGACAAGGTTTAGGTCACTAGAGCATGTAGTTTGGAAGGATTGGGATTTCTTTAGGTGGAGCATGTCCAACAGCTCTGGGTTTGGCATAGCTTTGTATGTTAGGCAGAGATCACTTTGAAGTAAGCGATATGCGACGGAGTAAAGCTGGAGTTTTTTGAGACGGTCAGCGTAGAGCATCTGTTTGAGGCTGGTAATCCTCTTTGTGAGGTACTTCTGCAGCCTTTCCAGCTGTTGTAGATGTCTTCATGACCTCAGGGATCACTTCTGTGGCTCTGCTCGACAGGGGCACTGGAAAATAATTTTCTTGGGTGGTGAAAGCCAGGGTACATTGTTGGCTAGGTACATTCCAAAAGGGGCGTTGATCTCTATAATGGGTCTAATGAGTGACATGTAGAGGGGAACAATGACCTCTTTTTTTTTTAGCACAAAAAATCTGTGCAAAGCAAATAATAATGTTGGGGCATACCTACAAAAATAGGGACAAACTTTATATATCGCTCTCACAAACATATCAAGTTGCTAGAATAAAAGGTATTGTGCCATCGTGAATTTTCTGAAGGATATGAAGTCTGAAACTCAAATGCCTGTCATTATTTATTGAATTCTGTCCTTACAGATTTCCCACAATAAACCCAAAAAACACACAATTTATCAGGGACAGACTAAAAATATAAGGCAAAAATCTGCACAGTTGAGAGACCTCCCTCCCTCTTTTTTATACACACACACACACACACACACACACACACACACACACACACACACACACACACACACACCTACATTTCACTTGTCCGTTCATGGTGCCCATTTCAAATGTCTTCTGGCATTCAAATTCTGCATCTGCAGAACACGAAGACATAAACTGCATGTTGTACAGATGTAGAAGATGAAAACAGGTTGCATACACCTGTCACGTCTGTGCGACCGGACATAAAGGGCTAATTAAAAAATAAGTGTCCCAGCAAGCAGGGGCCCTAGCCTTTCATGGACCAGCAGGAAATTTCACAGACCAGTTGTTGAAAAACACTGTTTAGACCATAGAGGTGATGTGAAGTGGAGTCCAAGATTTTCTGGAAATCCTCCATAAGCTTTACAGCTGGAGGTTCCTGCAGGAGGACTATACCAGGGTCACAGTATAAGGCTGTTTCCTGGAATAGTTTGACCAAGGTTGTCACTCATATTAATGGCATCCAACACATGGGGGAACAGTGCCATTACCCCTATAGTGACAAGTTGACATAAGCCTGACGTTCTTGGCCAAATGGAGGCCGATTTTAGGGAGCAGTCACTCCCCTCCGTACTATAAATGCATCATCTTTTAGCTAAATACATAATCTGACACTATATACTACTATCCAATATCTCGTTATGTCTTGTTTATGTCTCTAGCTCCTGCAAAAATTGGAATGAATAGGGAGATGCATGGGAGTAGACTACAGCATCTAGGAGAACACTGAGGTGATTATATATTCTGTCATGAAAAATGTCTCTGTTGGCACTGTAACAGTTGTAGACATTTAAAATAACTCTGTGTAACCTTTTAGACAGTAGTACCAAATCTGTCAGTACTGGTATAGCACAAGGGTAATAATATGACTGCACAGTATTAGATGTGTGCTTCTGTATTCCTTCCCCTGTATTGTGGGCAAGTGTATTATCACAATAGGTCTATATGTACTGAGATTGTTTGGATGGTTGCACTTTTAATTTAACACCCCAAGTATATTGGTCATCCCACAAATATCACTGCATCACTAAAAGGTCCATATGTGTAATATCCATAAGTAACAGCAGTTTGCGGGGCATTTCACTATATATATATATATATATATATATATATATATATATATATATATATATACCAGACATATCTGTCCATTGTCGATCACCTGTGGTGGACATATTTATTGGGGGATCAGCATGTTTATTTTGTTTATGTACGGTTCTATTATTGTCAAAACTCGAATATCATCATTGGTCACAGGCACAGATGTGTTGTTCTTTGAAATAGCTTCTGAAATAAGTATTATCTTATGTCACAATGCACATGAGAAGGCTTTATTTTTGGCTTAGCCCCCCCCCCCTTTCTTTTTTGTTATAATAAGACAAAAAGATAGATGGCATACCTATGTAAGTTCTACTATTAAAATGTTATTATGCTTTACAGTATCAGTATCTGCACAGTTCAGAATTCAATATTCATTTTGTTTTACTTTGCTCCCTCACATTCTGTCACAGTCCTTTGTTTCATTCATTTATTTGGTTTATTTGTTTCTTGTTTCTCTCCATTTATGTTACTATTATATGCAGCAGCACAGCAACCCACATATTCCTGCTGGCAAGGTCTGTTGTCCTTCCAAGGGTGGCAGCACTAGTACCAGTAACACCACCACCACCACCAGAGGCACCCAGCACATCTGGGTCTCAACCTGGCACAGCTGCCTCCATATCTCCTACTCTACCTGCACCAGCTGCATCAGGTAGTTCTGCACCAGAGGGTGGCAGAGTGGTACCCACTGTTAGCACCACAAGATGGAATCCCTAAAGAGCTGTCATGGCATGAGTGGGAGATAATAGATAGAAGGATAGATGCCCACATGGTCTGTACAGAGATATGCTCCAGTGACTCATTGAGTCACATCCCTGCCCATTTCTGACTCAAACCTTTGAGCTAGGACCCAGTGGTGATGGCTCCAAGGACCCCGATGAAGCAGTTAGATCACTGGGTCTAAGCTGACAGGGAGTGCATCTTTGAACACCCAGTCTTATCCCCCAACCTGGTGTCTACCTCCATTTCATTTCTGTGCCAATCCCTGTATATTGTACAGTCCTCTCTTCACCATTATTGTCCCTCTGTGTGTCTGATGTCTCCTTCGCTACTGTGTTGCCCAGCTCCCTATCAGTCATGTCTGCCTTTCCCTGCTACCTGACTTTCCCTTCTCTAAATATCTATCTATCTATCTATATATATCTATCTATATATATATATATATGTCCATATATATATATATATGTATATATATATATATATATATATATATATATATATATATATATATAAATGGCACCTGTCCCTCTGCCCCACAAATATACTCACACCCATAACTCTCAACTTACTTGATATCAGACAAGTAAAAACATGATTGTATTCTATTGTCTTATGTATTCATCCCAAAAAGTGCAATTTGCTGACACATCATTGATGACTGGTCATTAAATAATTACAACTATTGCTGGAATTCTCCTGAGCTAAGATGTTCGTAGGTTCATAGGTGTGTACTAGGCTAATGGCCCTGGAGCCTTTACAAGCCTTGCCCATAGAAGTGCCCTGGCATCGTGCCGCCTAACATTATTTCCCAGTGCCTCTCTCAAGTAGAGCCACTGGAGTGATCCCGGGGTGAACTTTCTATTTCTCATCCACTCATCAAGATTTCTCTTGAAGAGGGACAGTGAGGTGCTCTGCTTGACATGTATGGGAAGTTTATTCCAGAGCATGGGCAGTCTCCGGGTAAGGAACCTGTCCCTCCAGCATGTTCTGTTGATTGTGGCAATGAGATTGAAGTCTCTAGAGTGTGTGGTGCGGAGTGATTGGGATTTCTTTATATGTAGCATTTCTAACAGAGCTAGGTCAGACATGGCTTTGTAAGTCAAGCAGAGATCGCCTCTAAGTAGGCAATATGAGACAGAGAATAGCTGGAGTCTTTTGAGTCTGTCTGTGTAGGACATGTGTTTAATGCCTAGGATACTCTTTGGGAGGTACTTCTGTGACCTCTCCAGCTGCTGCAGGTGTCTAGTGAGGTACATGCCAAATGGGGCATTATACTTGATGATTGGTCTAATGAGGGAAAAGTTAGAGAGAGATGATGACCTCTTTCTACCTAGATGCAAAACTCTTGGTAATAAGATGTGCCACACAGAAGGACTTTCTTACCACAGTGGCAATGTGGTGATCGAAGGAGAGGTTGCTGTCAACCTGCGTCCCCAGATCTCTTTCAACGCCTTCAGCAGTCAGTGGGCTCCCATCGATGTAGTAATTAGTGGAAACTGAGTTTTTACCAAATGGGGATGATGATGCATTTTTTGGTGTTAAGCTTAAGGCCATGGTTTCAACACCAGTCATTAGTCTCAGTGAGGCCTTTCTGTAGGATGTCTGCATCACTTGGGGAGTTAATAATGGCTCCCAGCTTGCAGTCATCTGCGAACATGGACGGCCAGAGTCCCTTTGTGTTGGCCTGGACTTCTGAGAAGTAGATGCCAAACAGGAGAGGACCCAGAACCGATCCCTGTGGGACTCCACTAGTGACTGGTCAGCAGTCTGATTTGGAGTCCGCTACTTTCTATCTGTGAACCAATTTGCAACCCACCTAGTGATACAGGGGTTGATGCCTAGTTTGGTGAGTTTATCAATAATTCTCGAGTGAGGAATGGTATCAAAGGCCTTGGCCAGATCGAGGCAGGCTGCATGCGCTGCCTTACCTTCATCCACAGCCCTGGTGTCTGACTCAAAGAAGTCAACCAGGTTGAGCATGCATGATCTCACTTTCACAAAACAAAATTGCGTGGGGTCTAGAGTTTTGAGATTTCCTGTATCTTTGTTAATCATGTCTATGATGATGCACTCCATAGCTTTACATATCAGACTTATCAAGCTAATGGGGCAATAATTCCCAGGGTTTGTGGTCGCTCCTCCTTTATGGAGAGGGATGACTTTAGCAGTATGCCATTCCGTAGAGACAAAACCTGAGGTGAGGCTGTGACTGAACAGGGCACATAGATGTGGTGCCATTTCGTTCTGTAGTTCATGTAGAACACTGCCAGGGATATTATTGGTTCCCATGGAAGCTGTATTCTTGGCCTTGGACAATGCAGGTTTAACCTGTGCTGCAGTAATGCTGGGTGCCTGGCATTCTTTTGGCATTGTGATTGGTCCTTTAGAGGGGAGAGAAGGGTAAAGTTGGCACTGAATCTGTCGACCAGTATGTTGGCAATATCTGTTGGCTCAGTATAGGAGGTACCAATGTGCTGTAACTCAGAGCAAATCTGGGTATTGCTGTGGAGGTTCTTGATATAACTATAGAAGTTTTTGTGATTGTTTTTAGTGTCTTCCACAATTCTGCCTTCAAAGCTGGCTTTAGAGGATTTGATGAGGGATCTCAACTTTTTGTTGAGGCTAATAAGGGAGTTTTTGCAGTCTTGGGACTTCGCTTTTTTCTGCAACAGTTTCATCCTTCTGTTGTAGAGTTTATTAATGGTAGGGGACCACCAGATTGGCTTCCTTTTTTTGGAGGAAAGCGTCTTGGTTCTGTTGGGTATGGCTAGTTCCATGTATTTATGTACATGTTCGTACAGTGCATTGGTGTATGTTTCAGCAGTCATGCAGCTATTTTCCAATGGCACGGGTGTCGTGAAGTTAGCCACCTCTGTTTTTAGAAGTCCAAAGTTAGCTTTGGAGAAGTTTTTCAAGGTGGTTACCTTTGCGGGAGGTGTGGGTGAGATGTGGATTTCCATGGTGATTAGTTTATGGTCAGATCTGACCAGGGAGGGATTAACTACTGGTGTAGAGCAACGGTCACCCATGTTAGTAATAACCAGGTCAAGGATGTTGCTTACTCTAGTGGGGATCAGATTGAGTTGGTCCAGGGCATTGGAATTGATAAATTCCAGGAAGCATTGGGCCAGTATATTGGTGCTTCAGTAGTTTTTCCAGTTAATAGAGTAGTTTTCCCAGTTGATAGAGAGGTAGTTGGAAGTCTCCTAGTATGAGAGTGTTGGTTTGGACCTTGATAGATTCCAAGGTGCATAGGAACATTGTGTGAGAGTCTAGGGACATGGTTGGGGACTTATAGCATGCTATGACCTGGATCGCCATCTTAGCCAATGTTAGTTGCACCTGAAGTATATCAGATGTGTTATGTTGGGCTACTAGTCTGGAGGTGTGCATATCCTTTATGAATATGGAGACACCACCGCCTTTGGAGCTTCGGTCCATGTTTCTGGGTCGAAACATGGAGCTTTGGTCCATGTTTCAGGGCCGAAAGGTGTGGAATGATTTATAGCCTGGTAGTGCAGGGGTGCTTTCTGTCGCTTTAATCCAGGTCTCGGTTACAGCACAAATGTCGATGTTCTCCATTCTGAGGAGTGCTTTGAGCGAGTGCATCTTGAGATTTAGATTTCTAGCACTGAGCAGCATGACCCTCAGAATGCATTTATTTATAGCTGTTACGGTGGTAATTTGGTCTTTGGAACACTGCCTAAAAAAGGCACTATAGGGGTGGCAAGAGCCTTAGCCAGTATCGGAAATCCAGGGGTGACAGATGCAGACCATCTCTGGCAAAGCATCGAGGTCTGTCAATCATGTCATCCCAAGCAGACAGATACTGGATTCCCTTAGAATGACACCAGAAACTTAGCCAATTGTTGAAGTCAATCATTTTTTATATGTACTGCGGTATCATTCTGGGTGATGGCAGGATACTGCTCAGGGCTAGTGTCATACCTGTCTGGGGCACATAATCCAAGAGCTCCACCATGTCTCTTTTCATGTAGTCCAAGGCGGTGCATCCCAGGTCATTCACACCCACATGGACAATGACACAGTCATACTTGTAATTGTTGTGGAGTGACCTGAGTGCATGTGTTGTGTGTCAGATTCTGGCACCTGATAGACAGCTGAGTGTTACCTTCTCCTTATTCAACCTTGTGAGTGGGACATCTGAGTGCCTCACTATTGAGCCACCTATGATTAGTGTATTGGGCAAGGTGTTTAGCCTTAGGGGCATAGGTTGAGGGGCACACTATAGAGGTGACCTATGTGTCCTGTGGTTTGTGCTGTGTTGTGGCCGTCGAGTGCATTTCTGTCTTGGAGGTCTCTGCTGTTTGGGTAAATTTCTATTGACAGCCTCCAAGAAGGTGGGTGTGTGGTTTGTGTTTTTATGTGAGAGTTGTGATAGTGGGTGTTCTGGAGGGCTATGTGTTCCATGTGTTGTGGTCTGGTGTAGGTGTTGACCTTCTCCTTTTGACCAGCTAGTCCAGTCTTGGCTGGAAAGTGCATAGCTTCTAATTTGGTGATATAAGTGCATCTCTCACAAGTCTGAGAGCTGGGAGGTAAGAGGAGAGGGTTGTCTGTGTACATGAGGCAGTTGCTATACTGCCTTAGAATGCCCAAGTGCACCAGGTTAATAGGAGAAAGCACAAGGAACTGCCCTTTAATCATGCCAGGATGGGTGGTCATAACTACTAAGTACTGGAGTTATTTCCGTGAAGTACAACTAGTGCTGATGGCACTTAGGTGTGATACAATAATTGCTACAAAAACCTGTAGAAGTTCAAAGCAATTAGGCTATTTGAAGTGCAAGAGAGGAAGTACTAGCAAGATCTAAGGGAAAAACTGAAGAGCAGACTTTCTGGCACTAGTAATAGTTTACCTCAGCTGGTGCCGCTGTGTGGAGCTTAAACAAGCACAAACACGGGCTTTTAACCAGAAAGTTGAAAGTGATGGAAAAACTGCCCAAATGGCTAATAAACTACACTTTCTGGGCCAGAAACCACTCCACTTGTGGTAGATAGGCTACCTAGTGCTTACCCCTCCCACTGATAAGCTAGAAGGCTTCCCTCCAACAGAGAAAGGCTTGGGGGGCTCGGAAGCTTACAAACAGTCCTGGATACAGCAAATCTGTACCTGGACTAGACTAGTTACAGGAAAGGTGGGAAAAAAGCACAAATGTGGGCTTTTAAACCAGAAAGTTGAAAGGGATGGAAAAACTGCCCAAACGTCCAATAAACTACACTTTCTGGGCCAGAACCCACTACTCTTGTGGTAGATATAGGCTACCTAGTGCTTACCACTCCCACTGATAAGCTAGAAGACTTCCCTCCAACAGAGAAAGGTTTGGGGGGGCTTAGAAGCTTACAAACAGTCCTGGATACAGCAAATCTGTGTCTGGACTGCACTAGTTACAGGAAAGGCAGGAAACAAGCTTAGAACTTTTTTTTTTTCAACAGAAAAGCAGCTAAAGGAGCAGTAAAATAATTAAAATGCAGTGCAAGCTAGCACACTTAAGTGTATAGCAATATTAAAGCAAATACAGTTTAAATAAATGCAATTAAATTAAAAAAATACTAAAAACAAATGCAAAAAGCAGTAAATTAGGAACAATTCAAACTGGAGGTATGTAGAGTATCAGAAAACAATGCCAGCAAATATATAAATAATTCAGTCAAGCAAAAACCTGAAGAGGTATGCTTCTAAACTACCTCCATTCTGATCATTCCTTACTTGCTTACCTTCTGTTCTACTCTCTGTTTGCTTCCCAATTTCATCTCTGTCCTATATTCGCTTTTTCAACCCTTAATCTGGTCAAAAAATATATGTGTGTGTGTGTGTGTGTGTGTGTGTGTGTGTGTGTGTGTGTGTGTGTATATATATATATATATATATATATATATATATATATATATATATATATATATGGTTTCACTTCAGTATACCAAAATATTGAAATACCGAACGTTATATAGCCAAGACCATATTATCGAAATTTCAGTATTTTGAAATACTGAAGTGGTGCAAAAAAAAAAAAAAAAAAAACCATAAACACGTTTCTGCAGGAGGCAAGCCCCCCCCCTGCACCCCCCCTCACTTAAACATACCGTCCCCATGATTGCACGATAGTGTGGACATGGCAAATCTCCCCTGTTCTGCGCTTCCGCATATGGCGCTGAACGGGAGTTTCCCTTTCCCTCACTGTAGGGCGATCTCAGAGTTGGTATATTTAAGTAGGGAAGGTGTGGGGGGTGAAGGGGGCTTGCCCCCCTGCAGAAACATTTTGTTTATTGTTTGTTTTTTTTGTTTTTGTTTTTTTGCATCACTTAATTATTTCGAAATACTGAAATTTCGACAATATGGTCTCGGCCATATAATATTCGTTATTTCGGTATTTCTGTATACTGAAGTGAAACCATATAAACACACCACACACATGCCCATAAAAGGGTGCATATGAAAAAAAATCATCTTTCTGTGTTTATACATTGTGTGATGGGTCACTGAGAGTAATCTTGATACAAATGTATTACTAACAAGACATAATGCTTCTTGCCCTATGTCAAAAATGAAGTCCAGTCTTTGTCACGAGCTATGGATATTGCCATCAGTCATTCTCAGTGTACTCATGAAGTGATTTGTACTGTGTCAGTGCAGTGGGTGAGGGTTGTTCAAATCCCCTTAGGGATGTATCATGTTCTACAATGCACAGTCTGAAAAAGTGCTACATTCAGCTGATGTATGTGTTGTCTGGCACTTTTTACTTTGACTGCTTTTGTGGCTCCCCTTGCTAATGAACCAGTATAGAGAATATCAATGAGAAAAGCCTGTCTTGAGGCCTGTCTTTCCATTCTTGCTATCACTCTGCAAATGTGCTACTTTCACTAGATGTATCTGTTTTAGGACACAACACCTTTTACACTGAGTTGTTCTGTGGCTCCCCTTGCTAATGTACCAATATAGAGAATATCAATGAAAAAGGCATTAGTCCAAATCCCTTGAGGCCTATCTTTCTTTTTTCACTATCAGTCTGCAAATATGCTACATTTTCCTGGTATATGAATTTTATGACACCTTTTACTCGGGCTGCTTATTTGGCTCCCCTTGCTAGGGAATTGATGATATATTGCTAAGTGGGTTGAATTAATAGTTCGACTCCCTTGAGGGTATCTAATTTTTCTTTTGCAATGACATTCATATTATAGTACAGGTCGACTTCTCAGACCCTCATGTTGTTAGGACTAGTGCAGGTTGGTACATCATGTCACTTTATTGTATCTCACCTCTCTTATCTAAGTTTCAAAGTGGATCTACATTAAAGCATTGTCATGCTATCTTTTCCATTCTGTTTAGCAGCTCTGTGTTGGTGGATAGCTCCCTTTACACTTTTCTGTCTGTATCTAGGACTTCTGCTGCTATAGTGAAATCTCTAGTCCACAAAGATTCATCCCTGATATTTTCCCTTTCATGGAACATTTCTCTACATATATATTGCCGTACATTACATGAACACTGTCAACACAGTTTTTCCCGTTTGTGCATGCAGACTTGCAATGACTGCCAGAGGTGTTTGTGCATATTCAATGTATAACTCAGCTGCTCATACTTTAATCCTGCTGCAAGGTACTCTAAAATCATCTGGCTGTGAGTCTGTACTGCAGCTGCAATGTGGGAATGCTAATCACAAACAATGGCTCAGACATATGTATTGCTAATAAGTATTGAGGTTCATTGTAGGCTGCCCAGTGGTGCAACGGATAGTGTTGTTGCCTCACAGCAAGAGGTTTTCCAGTTCAATTTGCAGTTGAGGTACCTTCTGTGAGGAGTCTGCATGTCCTTCCTGTGTTTGTGTGGGTTTCCTCTGGGTGCTCTTGTTTCCTCCCACATTCGAAAGACATGCAGTAGGTGGACTGGGCACCCTAATTTGGCCGTAGGTGTGAGTGTGCAAGTGAGTGTGTGGAACTGAAGAACAGCCATGGCAAGGCTAGCCACCTGGAAATGTGAACCTTGGCTCTAGTTGATTGTCACTGTTGAAATGACACCCTGACCCCATGTGTATTAAATGGGAAAAGGGGTTATGGATGGATGGATGGACTGAAGCTCAGTGCACATGTATTGTAAATAGTGTTGGCTTGGCTGTGATCTTGGACATGACATTTCTGAATAAATGGCTGTGCTTCTTCAGAAAAAAATGTGCTTCATAATAATTGATAATATGAATATTATTTCTGAGGGGATATTTGTTTTATGTGTCCTTTATTTTTTTATTTAATTTGTTGTTCTTTGGTTTTTATCAGTAAGTTTTTAATAAAAAATATGTTGTTAAATTGCACTGGATTCCAGTGTAGTTAATGTGTTTAAGACAATTCAGACTTTATCATAAAATTAAAGCCAAAAGTATATTTTCCTGGTTACTTAGGACATCCATGTTTTTCAAAAAAAAAAATCTAATGGGAAATACAGGACCTTAAAATTAGCTTTCTATAACATTAAGAAAAATAAACTTGATAATTATATCTTACTTGAAGCAAGGTAATGTGACATGACAACCGGGAAGGAGCATAACAATCAGTATGCAAACTTATGTCACAGGGAAGAAACAGGTATGTAATTAAATCACCTTTACAATGTGGATTTACACTAGATGGCATATGTGTCGAATTATATAAACGGTACTATAAAAGTCTAAATTATCGTAATAAAATAGACTAAGCATAGTCATTACCTATGACACTGAATATTCATTTAGGATTTTAAGACAGAAGAAAATTAATCATCATATGCCATGATAATAATTATCAGGTAGACATATTTCATGGATACTGAGCACCAATAACAAAAGAAAAAAAGAAAAAAGAAAAGAAAAATACTTGGGAGGCCAAGAGGAAAACAACATTACAAAGAAAATTAAGTAATAAAAAAGTAATATTAAAAGAATATACTCAATGTCTGTAAACTTACTTAGGTGAAAATAAGCCAAGAAGGAAATGACAAATGACACAGCCTAGGTTTTTGCAGCAAGAACCAGAGGTGAGGTGCACCAGATGTTTACTTTCAAATAATCTGAGGTGAGTAGCACTCCTAATTTATGGTAAATAAGGATTCCAGGAAATAGTCAGGTTTTGAAGGGGTGCTTTCCCAAAAGAGGACCACCAAATCTGGCATCGTAAGGGAGTGGTCAGTTTTGATTAGCAGACAGTAAAGCAGTTCGAATTCTCCTTGAGTTCATGACCCAGAGTTGGGTGCTATGTTTAGTTTAGAAACATGGATATCATTATGAAAAGAAGAAAGCTAGCAATGACCCTTAGTGTAAGGAGGGACAGTGGTGTTTCCTGGACAATAAAGTAATATGAACCTGCAAACCTTTCTAAGAGTACTTTTTAGCAGCAATTTATCATAGATGTGGCCCTAAACAGTTAAAGGAAAGACATACCCAATTTTTTGAATTAACATTTTTTTTGCCAACAAAGCTTCTAGCTACAACTGTTAAGAGCCTAGTGAGTTTGTAGCTCAGTTTCAGTTGTTCTGTTGTAAACACCCCTTTACTCCTGATTGCCTCATTATACTGATTAAATTAAGGTTGAGGGAAAACAAGTATATAGATACTTAGACATAATAAGCATTTGTCATGCTGTGATGGCTTATCTGCACCAGTGATGCTGACAGCTGCCATCGGGTTCCTATTATATGTTTGGCATTCCACAAGTGCAAACCTTACTCAATTGAGCTGGGAATAGAGAAAACACAGAAACTCGAACGGCATGAACAGTCATTGTGTGGGATTGTGGGATTGCAGTATAGTGGGGAATGGAGTTTTGCTCCTTTCCATACTGTAGTGCAATCTCTGAGTTTTTATGTATAATTAGTAGGGGGTGTGGGGGTGCAGGTGTTGTTTTTGCAGTGTATATTAGTTGAGCTTCTGAGTTTTCAATAGTCCCAGTTTGATCTTGCAAGTTTCGGGCTTGTGGGACTTTGAGTTTATGACAGGGATCCATGCCATCAGTTGTTTAACTACTGGCACAGTCTTCTAAGGTGGACAGGTCTCAGCTGAGGTGTCAGACTAAGATAAACCACCGATACTGGGCAGCAGTAGTTTGGCATAATGGTGGTGGTGGAGGATCACATTTTGTTGCAATGTCAGCAATATCAATGTTACCCATGTAGAAGAAAGACCTGACCATTTCCTTCTGCATCTGCCATGAAAGTCCATGGATGGATAGTGGAGTTTTGTTTGGAAGAACAGAATAATCTTCATATTAAAGCCCTTATATATGATGAAATTGGATTGCAGCCTTTGAGACATTCAACTGATGATGCTGATATGCAAGAAATGAACGTTAAAAGTTGAAAAGAGTCTTACATACTGAGACACAAAATGTTTGAAATATGAACCAGGGAAAGCTGGTTGGAGTCAAGATTGAAACAGAGTGTGTCAGTCTACTGAACTGAACATACATTGGATACTTTACATCTGATGAACACTTGCTATATTCTGCCAGCAATAAAACAGAAAGTAGACATGGTGTTACATTTAATATTAAAAAAAAAAATTTAAGAAATGCAATGGCACACAGTATAGTTAGTGAACACAATATCTGTTTATCTATGGTATACTCCCATTAATGTGACTATCATTCAGATATATCTGCCAATAATAGAGGAAGTTGATAAAGGTAATCAGTTCTATCAGCAAGTACAAGTTTAAACTAACATAGCATGCAAATAAAATATACTGACAGTCATAGGTAAATGAAATGTGAATGTTAGGACAAAGAAGATTAGGAGGTTGGGAATATGGCTCTAGTGAATGAAATGAAGCATGAGATCATATGAGCAAATTTTGTAACACACTTTGATTATTTAAAAAGCTTTTAACAACATATGTGGTCATTGTACACATGGACCTCATCCAATTAATTAGACAGAAATCAAACTGACAATTTTTTGCTGAAGTTATGGAAAAGCTCAACATCAATCAAAAATAAAAATTGCTTATGGCTGTAGTACAGTGCAGCGATTAGTATGCAAAATCAATCTAAATCTGAAAAAAAGTAAGTCAGGTATGTAATAATGTACAATCTTAAAATACATCATCAGGGTTTAAAGAATTTCTGTGAAAAAAACATTTTCTACATCAGAAGCAAATGACACAGGACCAGGAAGAGAAAACATCATAAAAGCTGTATTTGAGGAAATTTAAAAAGTACCTTTAAAAGTGAAAAAGAAAACAATGTTTACAATGTTTGACTGATGAGACCTTGAATATTGCTCAGAAACATAGAGAAATTATTCCTAGAGGAGACACAGCAGCAGTTATGGAATTTAGCCCATGTTTCCAGTATTCTACAACACAAGACAAAGAGAATTACTACAACAATGTGTGGAAGAAGATAGAATCAGAAAATATGAGAGGAAGAACAAGATCAGCTTTCTTAAAACTGTGAGAGCTAAAGAGAAAATTCTAGCCTCAAACTGGAAAATTAAAAGAAGTTCAAGGATTTTTGTTGAATGATGATTGGAATGTTAAGAAAAGTTGCAAACACTAAACTGAGTCATTATACTGTAAATATCAAACAGATCAATGACCTTTGCAACCTTTATCTTATACTTAGGAACCAATGGTAATAAAAGAAGGAAAAGCAACACAGAAAACTTTACTAAATGTCAAAACACCAGGCATGGATGATATTCCCACTGAAATATTACTATACTTGGATTTACCTGTTACAATAATTAAGGCTCTGATGGGAAATTCAGAAGAAAACATGATGGCTGATTGACTGGAAAGATCTGTGTTTATACTAATCTTGACGAAAGGTGATCCAACTATTTGTGAAAATTACCAGAAATTACCTCAATCTCATATGCCAGCAAAATTCTTCTCAAAATAATTCAGTAGAGATTACAACAATGCTAGGAAGGGGGAATTCTTAGAAGTGCAAGCAGGATTTAGGAAACAGTGAGCAACAAGAGATTTGACTGCAGATATGAGAAGGATCCCAGAAAAGTCAAAAAAGATGTCATACCAAAAGGACTTCATTGACTACAACAAAGCCTTTGTTTGCATAAAAAACAAAGCCCTGAATTAGACTAAGAAATATGGGTCTACATAGCGGTAACAATTTTCATGCACGATCTGTAAATAAAACAAGAAGAAATTGTTTAAAAATCATAAGGAAAATCATTGGTAAAAAAATAAAGTTACACACTTTCCACGTTTGCTTAATTTATATACAGAACAAATAACCAGAGAGAAAGCACTGTATGCAGAATACGTACATGAAAACTTTAGAATAAATTATTGACAACCTCTGCTATGCTGATGTTCCCACTGTACTTGAAAGTGAAGATCGGAAATATCTTGACCTCAACATGGGTTTTTATCTTAACAAAAAGAAAACAAAAATCTGACCTCTGGTACAGTTAATGAATTCACTCCTGATGGAGAAGAAAGAAGAGTAGTAGGTAAGTTCAGCCTACTAGGATCAATTAATCAATAATGAACTGATAAGTAATCAAGAAACCCAATGATAAATTGCCCATTATAGCTCCTTAAAGTGATTTCTCTCTACTCTTTCCTTCATGGCTGTTTTATTGTTATAAGGCCTCCTTCTGTGGTTTCTCAATAATTGTGTCATGATTTAAAATTATTTTTTATCTGTTTTCTGTTATTTTTCATTGTGTGATGCTCTTCCTCCTTGTAATTCTCTGTGGAATGCCTTCTGACCTTTGATGTCATGTTAGGCTTTCCACTAAAGCTGTCAGTTCAGTGAATGAAAGCAATTCTGAGGACTGTTTTTATTTGTAGTAAAAGTATTGATATCCAAGTTATTGGTTTAACTTCTGATGTCAAAATTCTAAATCCTTACAAGGACTACCATTATTTTAGTTTGACAGGAATTTCAGATGACAACTTTTTATATTGATAAAGCTCTGAACTCTTACTCTAACATAACTACTTAACCAGTGATCTTGTATCTCATCCTGTAATATTATGTGTAGTTGGCCACATAAACTGTACCATACTCTCCTCAACTTTACACTGTTATGAAAGTTCACTTTACTACTGTCATATTATAGAATAGTATAACTGTTAGTGTAAACACACATTCTAATCTACCTTTGATTTTTTGTATCATTGTATTGCTCATATTATGATTATGTTTGTACAGTGACTATTCATACATATCTTGTCAATGTTTTTGTTTTCTTACTCTTGTATGTTCAAACAATATTTTTTCTCAATATTACATGATTCATCACACTGTGCATGTATGTATATATATTACTTTCTGTATCTTGTCAATCTTTTCCCCATGGCCTCTGCAAAACCCAGATGGATTTTCCTGGTCAGCAAAATGCAATAAATATATTAAAGAAAAAATACAGAAAGAAAAAAAGGAAAGAAAGTAAAATAAATTTGGGAAATTCTGAAGAGTATGGGTTATACTAGAAAATAATGAATTTCTTTTGTTGATGATTGCTAAATTAAATGTATATATTTTCTAAACTGGTGACTGCATTACTTTCATTCTGTGGTAGCACTGTTATCAATCTGGGTTCACAGCAGTGTACTGCTGTTATTGTTAATGTTTTGAGTGGCAGTTTGTGTATGGGTAAAATGTTTTCGTTTGGAATGAAGGAGGGGGACGTTAGTGAATGGTGTGGATCTGTTTAAAAAATTAAAATAAAAACACACAAAATGACTATTGGGGAAAGGAGTGAAATATAGTGCATTGTTTCAGTTCCTCTTTATGTAAAATATGTGGTATTTTCAAAAATATCATATAAATATGAAAGATGGGCAGTGAAGAAACAAGAAAGGAAGAATATTGACACCTTTTAATTATGATGTCTGTCACGAAAGGAGATGCTGCCAGCACAGCTAGCTGGAATTTTGTAAATAATTATATGTCATTTGTGAATATCAACATGTTTATATAAGATGCTTACAACTGTATTAGAACTGTATGTCATCTGTATATCAAATGGGTCTGTACATACGTGTGTTGAAAAAGTATTTTATAAAGTGATTGTGCTTAAAATGTAACCACAGTGTACCCTGCTGGAAGAGAACAGAAATGTACATGCACTATTGTAACTATTTAAAAGTATATATTTTAACAGTGGAAAATAGAATACAAGAGGTTAATGTCAGAAAAATAGCTGAAATTAAATAACTTTATGGACTAGGCTGGAGACATGTCTGTAGTAGGGAGCTTTCTGAATTGTCTTTAGGGTGAAATAATTACTCGTCTTGAAATGTGGAGGAATGAAATTGCTTTATGACTTCCAGCACCTGCCAAAGATCTGAGGTCTATGTATTTTCACAGGAAGATGCTAAATACCGCCGCTTCCAACAGTGGGGGTTTCACCTGGGTTAGAGTCAGATGGCAAGAAATTATGTCATTCTGAAGCTATCCCAGCAGTAATATTTGAGATATTAGTTTTAAAAAGTCTCTTAGAGAGACAGAGCATTCCGTATTCTGTCTTGGACCTGACAGCAATCATTCACCACATCTGTCTTGCTTTGATAAAGTAAGTTTCTAGAGAACAGTACAATTCTCTATGATATAGTTAGAAATATAGCAAAACTTAGTTTCGATATTTTTCTTTATTTATTTGAGACTGTCCTGCAATGTTGTTTTAAATATGTCCTGTGACCTTTGAACTCTGATGTTTCTGTGAATATATACCAGTTTCTTGTTCTTTTATTATTTATTATTAAATATATTTAAACCTTTCACTGTGGCTGGTCTATCTAGAGATATTTAAGTTTTGGGAGTACTAGCATATTTATTTGGTGACACTTTGTGTGCCGCTCCTAACAGCCTTGCTTTTGGCCAAACTACCAATTTGTATTAATTGTAATATTACAAAATATGATTGGAAACCCTTTGTTAAGGGCCTTAAAGTAACTGATAAGGAGTTGGCTGGTGGCAGTGATAACTACCTTATAGTCTGGGCAAAAGGGGTCATAGCTAGTAAATCTGTACCAGCCTTTCCCAGGTATGTGTGTGTGTGTGTGTGTGTGTGTGTGTGTGTGTGTGTGTGTGTGTGTGTGTGTATGTGTGTAAATCAAACCTCAAAGAGTGTGTGTGTCAGGAACTTGGGCAGGGACACAAAGCACTGGTTGGACAGAGAGGGTGCTGGAGGTTTTGGCTTGGCCACTCAGCTAAGATCTCAACTCTATATCTGGAGAAAAGTAGAGAAACCAGCCCTGGACTGACTGTGGTCTCTGTTTGCTCTTAAGGGAAATTGCATTTGATGCAGAGAGCTGCATCTGCAAATACTGTATGTGTACCTGTTATCCTCCCAATGTACGTCCCCCACTGTTGCCAGTGGTGAAGATTGAGGCTCCTTGATTATTGATCCAGTGGTGGGGCATCACAATGTCATTAAAGAATATTCTTACAGCATGGACTACCTATAAGAACAAACCAGTTGGTATGGGGATATAAACTGTAAGTGTTCCCAAGAAGCTCAAATTACAAGATTGACTTTCATACTTTGACTATGTGGTACAAAGAGAAAGTGAATTAGAAAAAGACATTGTGCTTGGTAAGGTGGAAAGCTAATGTAAACAGGAACACCAGCAATGTGATGAACTGATACAACAATTGCAGCAATGGATGCCCCTCCAGGAGTGATTAGTCACCTGACATAAGGCAGAACTCACACCAAGATAACTGCCTATAAGATTGCCATGAGCTGACGTTGATTTCATGGGTTTTTACCACTAACATATAGGTGCTGTACACAACTCCACGTTTGAAAAGCTCAGGAATGGGCGAGATAGAAAGAAAAAATAAAACAGAGATACATTAAGATATTTACATGCATTTTAAACTATGCAGAATGAGTTTTACAAATATTAATGATCAATGTCTTAGCATCAAAGCAGTGCCAGATAAAACTAAACTGCTTCTCTATTGCTATTAGGACAAAAGCACCTGTTTGGAAGATTTAAGAAGTACTAACCTGTCCACATAAAGTGTAAAATGCACATTGCTGACATCTAATTTGAGGTCACCGAGAAAGGAGAAAGGCAGTGAAAAAGATAGTCCTAAGGCAGGGTCTGGGGTAGAGCACAAATCAAAACAATCTGTCAGAAACAATGGGAGCAAGACAGATGGGAAAGTTCTCAACTTTGGATAGTTAACATAACAACAAGAATTTCACTACAAAGCTTATTTTGGCAAATAGAGTTAGAAAAAGTTGAAGTGAACTGACAGCATAATCAAAGGCCCTTTGTGGAATTGTGAAGTATGCTCCTGTCAGTAGTCCCTTGTTCATACTGCAGTATATAGAATGGCTGATTTGTAATAAAGCAATAAGAGTGCTAAGCCTATTTCTGAATCCATGCTGTGAGTAATTCTGTAGGTCATACTTGTTAGCATATTCAAATATCTGACTGAAGAGAATATTCTTCAGGATTCTGCAACACAATGGAAACTGGAATGGTACAACTGAGCGGAGTAGTATGCCAATATATAAACATTTTGTCATGCACTTTAACATAAAGGATTAAAGCTATTAGTTGCTAATGAGCCTCACCCCATATTCCTTACTTTGAGTCCCTCATTCACATTTGTGCAATGTGCTACTCTGAGCAAGTTATTTATCCAGATCCTACTCATTACCCCTGAAAGCAAACATTTGTTTCTAGTTTGTTTATATTGCTCACAAATAAATGAAATTAAACTTTATGTTTATAAACAGTGACACAGAGGATTAAAGCTAAGAGTTTTTAACGAGCTGTTTCCTGTAGTCCAGTGTTTTATTCTTTCAAGCTCCATTTGCCTACTGTGTGTCAATGAGCATTTAAACAGACAATGCTCTTGGGCAATTAGGAAACTGGGTTAGGCTCCTCAGTGGTAACTACATGTGTACTTATAAACTTACCACTTACCGTAGTCTCACAGTCAGGAGTCTGCAATATTCAAGCTACTGGCTTAATAGCACACATTTACTAATCTTGGTGATGGAAAAATATTTGTAGCAATTTTATTTCTTATTTATTCAAGAAATGCAGTTCATTAGCAATATTTAGATATTTAAGTCAGTTGTATTTTGCATAAAATTCAATGCAAAGGTCAAATGTCATAGGTTAAATATTTTTGTTATTCCATTTCTAATATACTCTCTTATAAAGTATAGTTCTAGGATTTGATGAGGTCAGAAACTTTCTATCCACGAAGTGTGATCTTAAGTATTTACTGTCAAAAGTTTTTTTATTACTTTTTTTACTATTACTTGTTGACTACCAGTTCTCCTTTGACCCACTAGACCATTTATTTCTTTCTGAGTGAAAACCAATTGTGGGAGGCCACAACTCCAGTAGCCATCAGGGCTTTCTATGCCCTACACACTTATGGGACCCTGGAAAAGCAGAAGGTAGACAATACAGTCTCCTTTATTATTCATGCTTTTGCACATGCCCAGTGCCCCTTTAATGCATATGCACTGCATCATGGGAGCTTATCATCAACCTTTTATACTGTATTTGACAAAAGATACTAACCTCCACCAAGTATCAGTCTTGCAGTGAATCAAGCTGCCATCCCTCAACTCAGGCATAACACAGCTGTGTCAGTTACTCTTTTTCTGACAGCTTCCCCAGTCTCTGGGTTCCTAATCAGTCTTGAGATACCTGTATTACTATCAAGGCTTTATCATTTGTCCAAAAGAGTTGCTTTCACTGTCGTATATTGCTAACCTAGAAAATCAAGATATTCGGGCTTACCAAGACATTAAAAAAGTTCTTACAATATCAGGATTTAATGAATTCTTTCTTAGACTTTAAAACCAAATAATTGAATATTAATCAGTTTATTCATTTCAATGACATTTTAAAGTAATGCTCTAGAATACATTTTTATTTTGTTTCACTACATTTATTATATAATGTGATGAACTGTCAAGCAGATGTATCACTTTTGATTATACAGTAAACTCTCAGTTAACCAGAACTCAAGCAACCAGCAAAAAACTACCAAGGAAATACAGTACAATTTTCATGTGTTGCACTTTCTGTTTCCCCCCACAGAAACCCACCTTACATTTTTAGAGTTTTAGAGCTTTAAAAAGGAAGACAGGAATAAATTACCTCTCTCCCCAACCTGAGAACAAGTCAAACCAAACAAATAGTATAGGGTACAGTATCAGTCAGGCCTATTTTTAATACTAACTCTCAAGCAACCAGAAACTACAGTTATCTGGCATCTACCAATCCCCAGTGGGTTCCGGTTAATTGAGAGTTTACTGTAGTTGATATATACCTTTGTAAATATAAAAAAAGAAAAAAACAAATAATAATAAAAAAAAAAACAATGACTTTAAATATTCACTTCATTTGTTTATTTATTTTTCTCTCATTGACTGGGTGGATGGTTTGGTCTTAAGATCATTTTTAGACATAGGATAATACCAGGCTATTTGGCCGGAGACCCTTATAAGCCTAGCCAAGAATGTTGCCCATGTTCCCACAAAATCATCACCTGTTTCCCCTATCAAAGCAGGGACACAGGTGGGATCCTAGGGGTGTATTTTCTGTTTCTCATCCAGTCGTCCAGGTTCCTCTTAAAAAGGGCTAGAGAGGTACTCTCCTTGACATGGAGAGGGAGTATACTCCACAGATGGAGGAGTCTTTGGGACACAAATCTATATGCCAACAAGTTCTATTAATATCACAGACCAGGTGCAGGTTTCATGAGTGGAGTTTGACTTATGGATATGCATCAACTCTATCACGGCTGGGTTTGAGATGGCCTTGTATGCCAGACACAGGTCACCTCTGAGCAGTCTGTACAAGACTAAGCAGATGGACAGGGTGTTTAGCCTACCTGTATAGGTTAGATGTTTGAGACCCTGGATTTTCCTGGTCAGGAATCTTTGTCATCTCTCCAGCTGCTGCATGTGCTTGGCAAGGTACATGCCAAAGGGGGCATTGTACTCAATAATGGGTCTGATAAGGGAGGAGTACAGGGATGTTATGACTTCCTTGTTCCTGGATGAAATACCCTTATTTATGAGGTGGGCCATGTACAAAGCCTTCAGTACAACGGCGGCAACATGATGGTCAAAAGTCAGGCTGCTATCAACCTGGGTGCCCAAGTCCCTCATGACTGACTGTGTGCTTAGTACATTGTTATTAATGTGGTAATTAGTGAGGATGCCATTTTCCTCAAAGTGAATAATGATGCATTTCTTGGCATTCAGTTTGAGGTCATGCTTCCTGCACCATTAATTAGTTTGGGTAAGGCCTTCTTGGAGGATATTCACATCACTAGGGGAATTATACAGTGCCCCACTTGCAGTCATCTGCAAACTTGGTCAGCCACAGACCACTGGTTTTGGCTTGCACATCAAAAAAGTATATCCCAAACAGCAGAGGCCCCAAGACCGATCCTTGGGGTAAACTGCAAGTTAGGGGCTTCTACTTGAGGTGGCTTCCCTATTTTGACTGAGTGGGATCTATCAGTGAGCCAGCTAGCTACCCAACTGTTAACATACGGGTGGATGCCTAGCTGGGAGAGTTTATCTATTATGCCCGGGTGGGGAATTGTGTTGAAGGGTTTAGCTAGGTCAAGGTTGGCGATGTGCACAGTCTTCCCCTCATCCATGGCTTTGGTGACTCTTTCAAAGAAGTCAATCAAGGCATGATCTCCCTTTGACAAAACCAAACTGTGAAGAGTGAAGTGCTTGAAGGTTGCCAATGTCCTTGTTTATAAGGTTCATGATAATGTGTTCCATGGCCTTGCAGATCAGGCTAGTTAGGCTGATGGGCATATAATTGCCTGGGTCAGTGGAAGATCCACCTTTATGTAGAGGGATAACAGTGGCAGTCCTCCATTCAGCTGGGATGAAGCTAGTGCTCAGGCTTTGGTTAAATAGGGTGCCTAATGGAGCTGAGGGCACATGCCTGAGTTCATGTAGGATACAGACAGGGATGTTATCGGGTCCCATGGAGACTGTATTTTCTGCCTTTGAGAGGACATTGAAGACTTGCTCCCTGGTGATTACGAGAGGGGGGCAGTTGCTGGGGATATCCTGGTTTACTGATAAAGGGGACAGGGGCGTGAAGTTTTCACTGAACCTGTCTGCTGGCAAGTTGGCTATATCTATGGCATTTGTGCATGTGGTGTTATTGACCACAAGTTCAGAGCAGATTTGGGTTGTTACCTTTGAGATTGTAGATGTATGGGAAGAAGGCCTTGTGATTGTCCTTAGTGGATGTGGCCAATCTGGACTCGAAGTTAGCCTTACAGGATTTCACAAGTGACCTTATTTGCTTGTTCAGACAAAGGAGAGATTGCTTCCAACTTGGCACCTGTTCCTTATTGGTCCTGGATGGCAATTCTTTTCCTTTTATTATAGAGTTTGTTTACTGCTGCTGTCTACCAGACAGGTTTATTCTTCCTTGAGGAAGATGATTTGGTCCTGTCAGGTACTGCTGAGTCCATACATCTATGTAGATGCTCATATAGTTTTTTGGTGTAGGCTTGGACATTAGTGTTAGTTCCAACTCAAGGGACGGTGGCTGTGAAGCTGATTATACCTGCTCTGAGGAGATTGCTGTTAACTTTGGAAAAGTATTTTTGTTTGACCCTGACAAAGGGAAGGGGGGCAGGGAAGATGGTGACTTCAAAAGAGATCGCTTTATGGTCGGATCTTACCAAGGAGGTTGACACTGTAGGGGTGCTACAGTGGCTACTCATGTTGATTAGGACCAGGTCCAGGATATTTTCACCTCTTGTAGGGGTATCAACCAGCTGATCCAATGCGTTGGCATTAATGAAGTCGAGGAATCTCTGGGCATTCATGTTTGGGCTAGAATAGGTCTTCCACTCTATGGTTGGGTAGTTAAAGTCACCCAGGATCTGGGTAGGGGGTTGAATATTGATAAATTCAAGTAAGTCCAGATAGATGGAGTGGGCATCCTTAAGTCACGGTTAGGAGTCTGTAGCTAGCTATGGTTTGAATAGGTGTTTTGTCAACAGTTAACTGCACTTGGAGTGTCTTCTGTGCGTCATACCGTTTGACCAGCCTGGAGGTGTGTATTTCTTTGATAAATATTGAAACTCCACCTCATTTGGCTTTGTAGCCCTCCATTTGGGGTCTGAAAGTATGGTAGGATGTGTAACCTGGTAAGGCTGGGGTGCTCTCTGCAGCTTTGAACCAGGTTTCAGTGACTGCACAAATGGCAGCATCCTCCAGGGCAAGGAATGCTTGCAATGAGTGCAGTTTCATGCTGAGACTCCTAGCATTTAGCAGCATGACATTTAAATTTCATTCAGAAGAATTTTTCATGTTGGTAATTTTGTGTTCATGACTTTGTCTAAAAAAAGCACCATGAGGAGGCAACAGCCTTTGCCAGAAGCCTGAAGCCCAGGGGAGACAAATGAAGGCCAACTATGGCAAAGCATTGTGGTCTGTCAATCATGTCCTCCCAGGCTATCAGGTACTGGATCCCCTTGGAATGACACCAGAAACTAAGCCAGTTGTTAAAGTCAAGCATTTTCTGTTTGTATTGTAAAACAAAACGAAGGTGGACCACCACATAAAATAGAATAAGACTTTTAATGACAAAAATAAGCGCTTTCACGTACCATCAATGTACGCTTCATCAGATCTTAAAACACAACCAGTAGAAACTAATTTTATATACAACAGCAGGGTAATTAATCATATTCAATCAATCAATCAGTTAATTAGTTGACAATTCATTAAGATTTTCACAGTGTTTAAGTTTCAAGCATTTTAAAAGCCCATTTATATTACAATATAAAGCAATGGCATGGCAATGCATAATAAAGAATGTCACAGACAACTAGCCTATAAATATATGGAAATAAATGTATGTATATAAAGCATGTAGACAGCATGCATCTATAAATATAAAATACAAATTAATATAAAAATGTATATATATTTAAGCATGAGAACATAAACTATATGATAGTGTGAACTACTTTAAGCTATGAGCTTCAAGAACAGGTTTTATCGTAATGAGTTGATTAAGACCTGGTGTTTGATGTGCACATAACTTGAAAATCCATTGAAGTTCAATGGTCTCCAAATAATTCATTTTATTCTCTCCTCTCTTGCTGGAAGAATACATTACTTAATTTCAATAGCATGCATCCACGGTTTATATTTCCTAATATAGTCAAGAGCCAGTTTATTAGACTTACCAAGTTATGCAGAGAAATTACACAGTTAACTGCACAAGCTGACTTGCTGGAACACCTCTTTGTTGAAAAAGGCTATAATAATTCTATGGTCAAGAATTTGAGAGAATCCATTATTCCTAATGAGAACATTTGCAGAGATGAATTGGTCTATACTAGAATTAAAGGTTTGAGACGTGCTAGTCGCATTAAAGGTGATCAAAAGGTGACCTTTACAACAAGATTTACCAATGATAATAAAGAGATAATGAGAATTGTGCGTAAAAATTGGCATGTACTCACAATAGATCCTGATATCAATAAATTGGTGGGTGAAACACCAAGCTTCACATATAGGAATAGTAAAAATCTGAAGAGACTGCTATGTTCTGATTATAGCCTTGAAAACACTAGGCAACCATGCAATAAAGTGAAGGTCTATGGCACATTTGCTTGTGGTAAATGTAGCTCTTGTGACTCAATTAGTGACACTCGAGTTCGTACACCCCATTCTGAATTTTAAGTTTATACCTAGGTTTTCTGCAACCTGTGATAATGTTAATCTTATATATCTGGCAACCTGTAAACAATGCCAGGCCTTTTATGTTGGTCTGACAACAAGAAGACTAAAAGATAGAATATACAATCATTTATATGACATTAGGAAACAGAATCCATTAAATGCTTTGGCTAAACATATTATGATGAATGAGGGGCATGTATTTACATTTAGAGTATTGCAGTTAGTAGTCCCAAATAAGAGAGGACGGAATAAAATGAATTATTTGGAGACCATTGAACTTCAATGGATTTTCAAGTTATGTGCACATCAAACACCAGGTCTTAATCAATTCATTACGATAAAACCTGTTCTTGAAGCTCGTAGCTTAAAGTAGCTCACACTATCATATAGTTTATGTTCTCATGCTTAAATATATATATATTTTTATATTAATTTGTATTTTTATATTTATAGATGTATGCTGTCTACATGCTTTATATACATACATTTATTTCCATATATTTATAGGCTAGTTGTCTGTGACATTCTTTATTATGCATTGCCATGCCATTGCTTTATATTGTAATATAAATGGGCTTTTAAAATGCTTGAAACTTAAACACTGTGAAAATCTTAATGAATTGTCAATTAATTAACTGATTGGTTGATTGAATATGATTAATTACCCTGCTGTTGTATATAAAATGAGTTTCTACTGGTTGTGTTTTAAGATCTGATGAAGCGTACATTGATGGTACGTGAAAGCGCTTATTTTTGTCATTAAAAGTCTATCTTATTCTATTTTATGTGGTGGTCCACCTTCATTTTGTTTTACAATATTGAATTTTCATCGAGTCGGACCTTCAGATAGTAGCGTTTCTTATTACTTTTATCTTTATTTTCTGTTTGTACTGAGGTATCATTCTGGGTGATGGTAGGATGCGGCTTAAGGCTAAGGACATACCTGCCTGGGACACATATTCAGTGAGCTCAATCATGTCTCTCTTCATATAGTCCAGAGAGGTATGTCTCAAGTCATTCACACCAACATGGACTATGACAGAGTCACAACAGTACCTGTTGTTAAGAGACCTGCGTACGTGCGTGATATGGTGGAGTCTAGCACCTGACAAGCAACTTATGGTGACTTTCTCCTTGTCTAGGCTGGTGAGGGGCACATCTGTGTGAATCACGATAGAGTCTCCTATGACTAGTATGTTGAGTTTTTGGCTAGGTGTTAGAGGCTGTGTGACACAGACATGTGTACTGTGTGTGATGCTTGGTGCTGTGGGTTGTGATGTGCATGTGTGTTTTTGCTTCGGAGGTCATGGCATGGGTAAAGTCAGTCTATAACCAAATGGAATAGGTTATTTCAAGCAAGAAAAGGGAAACTTGCTAGGCTTAAAATGGCTTGCAATGGCAGACAGCCTAGTACTTATGTTTAAACCTATAAAACATATATTTTTCCATGTTTAGACATGATACTTTTAATTCATGATTGCCATAAAAGAAGATGAGGGCAATGTGGGGAATTTGCAAAATTTTAGGGGCAACTGAATTTTGAGGTTTGACCATCTGCTACAGCAAAAGAATGTTGCTGATGATGAGAGTGAAACTGGAAGTATAACTGAGAATGGAAGGGAGGAGAAAAATGAAGGGGTAGTGCAGAAACAAAAGAGAGGCAGTTCAGGTGAAGTTCTTGAGAACAGCATTGATTAAGGTGAGCAAGAGGTGGTAGAAGATTAAACAAGTAATGCAAATGAGAAAATTATTGAAAAGGTAATTAGTGCTAACAAGGATAAATGGGTGAAATATGTCTGTAGAACAGATTTACTACATTAGAAACTGAGAAAGCGGAAGATTTAGTGTTAGAGGCTGGTTCAGGGAAAGAAGAGGTAAGGTTGACAGTGGATGGAGTAAGATAAAAGAAGAAAAGATTAAATGTGTGATAGACAAAGATGCAAAGAATGGAAAAGGTCACTGTTAATATATTATCAGTAAAAGTGAAACATTAAAATGATGAAAGATAACTACTAGTGTATGAATGGTGTACGAAGGTAGATGTATATTTTATATGCTTGTTAGATAATAGTATCTTAGAAAAAGGTCACAAAGATACATTTTAAGATTTGTGGGAGAAAGCTGTAGCATGAGCTATTGGACTAGATATGAGTGCTCTTACTGAAAAGAACGAATCTAACAATTCTGGACATGATAATAACAGTTGCAGTAAGACAACTCGTGTGATGTGAGGATCAGTTCATTAAGACTGATTACTGTATACAAGTATAAAAAAGTATGAGATAGGAAAATGCTGCTTGAAGAAATTTTTATTTAATTATTATTTATTTAACATTTGTTTACCAGGATAGTCCAGCTGGTCCACTAGTGTCCGTTTTCAGCGGAGTCCTGGGCGAGAAAAGCTCCATACAGTAACAGAATAAAGAGATTGTACATGGTATCAGAGTTAGGTTACAGAGTTCACATGATAAAGACAGTTAAGAAGCATACTGTAAGGCATGTTTTCCCATGGCTGGGAAAAGGCTAAAATGAAAGAATATATCAATACAGATAAGTGTTATAATGGGAGATTTGAATTGTAGCTTAGGGTAGATAAGTGGCATAAGATGGAAAAATTGCAAAGGATTAAGGTATGGAATGTTAAGGCTGTGTAAAGAATGTCAGTTTATGTATGCAAGAGGGAATTTAAGGACATAAATTGTGTAATTTTATCATAGGACATGGAAGAAAAAGAAGGGGGTAGAAAAGTTTCCGACTAATTCGTTTAGTAATATAGGTTATACTTGGATACAATTAAGACATAATTAAGAAAGGAAAGCAAATCAAAATGTTGAATGGGGAGATTAGTCAACTAGGGAAGTAAAGACTGAAGCAAACATGGTAAGGGGAGATCATCAGTCAAAGAGACCTGTGGGCAAAGTCTACTGAAAAATATCATAAGATATAATTTGAAGTGGAAAATAAGAAAGAAAGGTAGGGAAACAAGAATATGAAAGTGTATTGTAGAAGTGTGAAATCTTTGGTTTTATGAAGGTAAAAATTCAATTGTCTGTGAATATCTAATAAATGTGACAAGTATTCACCTTTGTTCTCAAATTTTGGAAAAATTCTGATCAGTTGATGAACTGACTGATATTTGTCTCAGATACCAACTTTGGTAAAAAGGATGCATTAATATGAAGAGATGTTCTGTCTTTGTGAAAAATCAAATATGGTGGTTTGGAAGATAAGGCTTGAATTTCTGAAATTCTTCTTGCAGAAGTTATGGCTACCAAGAAAATAGTCTTCCAGGAAAGGAATTTGAGATTGCACTTTGCTGCTGGGTTGAAAGGGGGTGTATAATGCAGCACCAAATTTAGGTCGCAAGGGTAGGTGGAGTCTTTATACGGGGGCTTTAAAAGGAGAGTTCCTCTCAAAAGTGGTTTGCAGAGTTTATGTGATCAACTGAAGAACCCTGTGAAAATTGGATATTACTGCCAACTGGACTTTGATAGTTGAAAAAGATGACCCTTCATTGAAAAGTTGGGCTAAAAAATCAAGACTATCATGAATTGGTGCAGAGAAGGGATCAATGTTATTTCGTAATGCCCAGTGAATTAATCTTTTCCATTTACTGGAACATAGCTTATGTGTAGATGGTTTATGAGCAGACAGGTGTATGTGTCACACTGGAGAGGACAGATTAGGGTGTTTGGCTATTAATGGAATTGGAGAAGCCAGGCCATCAGCCTGAGATTGGGTATGTCTAGGTGAATCATGCCTGTAGGGTGAGACAGGAGGCCTGATGTTGGATCCAGAATCCAGAGTTATTGAAGTAAGAGAGGCCAAAGAAAGGGGAACCAAATCTGTTGAGGACAATATGGTGTAATGAGGATTATTTAGCTCTTCAACTTGGCCGCTTTCTGTAGAAATTTCGGGATTGAGGGAGTCAGGGGATGGGGAGACTGGGAGGCCAATTGTGAAGAAGAGTATCCCTCAGTGTCTCCCAACTTGGGGGATCAGGGCAAAGTAGTTGCTGCACTTGTTTAGGGGAGAGGCAAAAGATTGCAACAAGGCTGACTCCATCAACAAAATATCCTTTCCGTCACATTTTGCTTGAGGGACCATTCATGGTGTAAATGACTGTACCTGCTCAGCTTGTCTACTATCACACTGGACTTCCCAGGAATATGGGTTGTTATGAGAAAGATGTTGAGTGACATCACCCATTGCCATACTCTGAGAGCTTCTCAACACAAAGGATAGGATCTGGTTCCTCCTTGTTTGTTGATATATCAGGCTAGTGACATGTTGTTGATATATCAGGCTAATGACATGTTATTTGACTGAATTGCAATCATTCCTAAGAAAGAGCATATTGGATAACCTGCAATGCTAAAAGCATTGATATGCAAGTTGGCCCCTGTGGGGAACAAGTACCTTGGACTGTTTTGTCCATAAAATGCCCCCCACCCCCAGCTGGTATGTGTCCTTGCTCACTGTGGCCTTGAGCAGGGGGAAAACAAATGGATGGCCTTGTAGTATCTGATCTGACAGAATCCACCATTTGAGATCTTTTTTGCAAATATTGATGATCTTTATTTGAGTCAACATTGGTTGTTGAAGGATAACCATTGTGCTGATTACAGCTATTGCAGAATTCTCATATGAAATCTGGCCAGTGGAACTAGCATTATCCTAAAGACTGAAGAAGCAGCTGAGCTGAGATTTTGTTGCTGTATTTTATTCTTATGACTTGCGACCTGATTGTCTCTGCTCTTGAAGGGGGAGTCAGGCTATTGTCTCTTCTGCGTTGAAAATTGCTCCTATAAAGTTTAAACTTTGAGTGTGTTCCAGATAGGATATCTCATAGTTTATAGTTATCCCTAGATGTAAACACGTCTGGAGAATGTTGTCTCTTGCCTTTAATAGTTGATGCCTGGTCAGGGCGGAAATGAGCCGGTCATCTAGTTATGAAAACACCCAGAATCTATGCAATCTCAAGTGAGCTGCCACTACTGCCATGCACTTGGTAAACACCCTGTGGGCTGTGGTGAGACCAAAGGGCAGTACTCTGAACTGATAGTGACTGGCTCCCAGCTGGAAGTGTAAGTACCTTCAGGACCATTTGCTCATTTTTATGTGATAATACACATCCTGAAGGTCTGTTGAACACATCCAGTTATCCTTTTCCAGAAGCAGAAGAATGGATTGAACTGTTACCATCTGGAACTTGTTTCTTCAAAACTGATTTGTTCAAGTTGCTGAGATCCAGGACTGGTCTTCAGTACCCTGTTTCTTTGGCACTAAAAAGAATCTTGAGTAAGTTCCAGATTCTTTCTCCTCTGGTGGGACCTTTTGGATGACTTGTTTTTCTAGAGGGTTTTGCACCTGAATAGCTGGTTGTTCCCACTGACTGAGTGGAACATCAGGGATTTTTTTTGCATTGGAGAGGAGGAAGGGTAAAGGGTATAATATAGTCTCTGGAAATGATCCTCTGCACCTAGGTATCTGATGTTATTTCCAGCTAGGCTCTCCAGTGCAGTGACAGTTGACCCCTGATTGCCTTCAGAGTAGGGCAGTTTGGCCACCATTCTGGAGTACTGGCAGGGCCTGCCAATGAAAATCTCTGGACCTTTGGTTCTGTGGGCCTCCTATGCCACAAGAGCAGTGTCTACTATTGGAGTTCACTTCTCTGCCCCTGGGGGAACTACTGCCACATGTGTCTTGAAAAGACCCTTGGGATTTTCTGTACCACATTTTCCCACTGCTTTTCTGATTCCTGGAGAAGGATCTCTGCAGAGTGGAGAAACATACACCCACTGCAAATAGGGTCTTCCCATCTTTCTTACACACACCTGGACATGTGTCTTTTACTTTACGACTGACTAAGGACATGCCGTCAGAGCACTGACAAACATAGACATGAAAGGCTCCACAAAGTCACACAAGCACATCCAGACATTCCTCCTGATGGCAATGTCTGAACCCGCTGCTCTACTTGTTCCTTCAGCTACATGTGAAATAAGCCTCATGGAGTTAGCAAAAGACTGGAGAGTAGCCAACTGGGAAGTAACCTAGGCTCGTACTTCCTCACATATGGATCCTGAAAGGGTATCTGAAAGCTGTTTAATCAGATCCCTCTGTAACCTAGTGAAGTGTGCCAGGTAGTTCGGGGACCACAAGGAAAAGGTCGCCGAAGCACAGACATGCTTTCCAAATCTATCCATCACCCGAGACTCCTTGTTTGGGGGATAGATAGAGGGCTACAGCTGAGACAGGCCTCTGGCTCCGACTGAACCAAAAAACTCAGAACAAACGATGGAGCTATTGATAAAGTTATCTTCAGATCTGAAGCAGACAGAGGCTGGTGGCTCAGATCCAAGAATTCTGATGCTTCAAAAGAAGTCAGAGGAGGACGTAAAAGAGGGCTAGCTGATGTACAAAACTCCTGACCTGAAGGGGTAGGAGACAAGAAAACACCTGGCATACTCTGCACCAACAGAATCATTCTCACCAGCCTCTCCACATCCTCTCCAGTCAAACTCCTAGAAGAACAAGTAGACATCAGAGAGGGAGACTTAGGCCTTTCCCAAAAGGGAAAAGGCACTCTCAGTGGTACTGGGTCTAGTGAAGGTGAGTATTGGGTCCTTGGTAAAATTGGTAGGCTTGAAGTCAAATCAATGGGTGCCTGATTCAATGAAGATTTGTTCTTGTCTGAAGTCAGATCCAAGGAAGTGGATGGATCTATATGTTTCTTAGTCCTCACTTTCAGATCTAAGAAGGTTGTAGGATTCAAAAGTTTAGGTCTTTTAGTTAAGTGATCCGATGAAAACGTTGGAGCTGACAGAAGGCTCTTCTTACATTTTTCAGACGTTTTTGATGAAGAAGAGGGCTAGATTATGTTGATTTGCCCTTTTTTGTTTATTACAGAGGGAAGCTCCAGATAATGCCTTACTGAATGCAGATGGAAGAAGACCTTTAAGAATCAACTTATTCTTGCATTCAGCCTGAGCTCTGTGGATGAACATGTGGCATATAGAGCAATCTTCTTGGAGGTGAAGGGGATACCAAACAATAGACACACAAGGCATTTTTCTCTAATACTTCCCACACTTTTTAAAGCTAGCCAACCATTTTTCTTTAACTGCATTACTGAAAGAGAAAGGGTTAAGCAAAAAAAAAAAAAAAACAAATTAAGGATAGAAAGTTTTTTTTTTTTTTTAAGAGAAAGAAGTAAAAAGCAGGGAGATGCCAACAATGGTAACAGGTTAAAACACTAAGTATAAAGGGAAAGAATATTAGTGCTAGCATTCAGAGGTACTTTCGAACAAAAAAAGGAGGAGGAAAATAATAGCAAGAAAACAGTCACTAGGTAAGGGATATAAGCTAAGCTTTAACTATAAAAAAATACGCAGAAAACTAAAGGAGAAAGGAAGATTTAAATTCATTTAAATTCACTTGTCTGCTCAAGAGAACTGGTCACCCATGTCTAATGAGAATACCGGCAAATGAGATCTGAGGTATTTAGGAAGGGTGCACTGTGGGTAAGGGTGAAGCATGAGAAATTTTAGCTATGTATGTAACAGCTGAGCTGGATCCGAGGGATCAGATCCAAACCCCATAGGTTGAGGACAGAATGAAAATTGACAATATCAGATCAAGTATTAACGGTAGGAATTAAATTAAATAAAAAGAAAAGCAAAGGTTTTAGAAATGTGATTACGATGGAAGGGGATATTATACTGTAAATGAAATAAGTGTGCTAGGAATAAGGTACATTAGATCGGTATGTCAGTGGAGATGTTACAAAGGATAAAAAAGGTCACAATATGGTGTAAGGTATTTCAGATGTCAATATGCAGGTTTATATAGTTTATATATATATAGTAGGGAAACTGTCATATATGGAAGAGGTGCATGTGTTTCCAGCAAAATTAAAGACAGAATTATTAGAGATTATATTTACTTTTTGGGGATAATATAGGTCAAATCCTGTAAAAAGAGGAATTGTGAGCAATAGTAAAAAAATGGTGGTTTAAATTTAGTTAGCCCATTAGTATATCAATAAATTCCTATTTAAAATATATGAGGAGGTATGGATGGAAGGAGGATGTCAGAGAAGGGGATAGGACATTGAGAGTTATGTGGTAAATAAAGAAGTTGAGGATGTGGAAAATAAAGTTAAGAGATGAAAAGGAGAAAGAATGGAATGGTATTAGAAGGTGATGGAAGAAAGTTATTTTGTGTATCTATGGAAAAACTTGGAAGTATTTGCAGTCATTGAAATTCAGTAAATGAGGCTGTTTGGCCTAACATCATGGATCAGGTTGCTACCAAAATCATGGAGGATACATTACCTGAACTCATATTCAAGTCTGAGTGCTGCAGCAGCCTACATCAGCTTCAAGATGCTCAACTTCCTGACTTCAAGATAGTGGCTTACGAATGTCTGGGAATTCAGTGCTTGCAGCAGAACCCTATGGGGACCTTTCAGCACCTGACAGAGGACGCATTGAATTCCACAGGTGTCAGCCTTGCAAATTTGTTTACCATTTCTTTGATATGATGCTGCAGCATGCAAAGGAGCATATCTGATTTTCATGGACAACAGAAGACAGAACCACTGCTATGCAAGAACTAACATGCACAGGATAAACCTTCTTTCAGCAACATTAAGAATACTGTATCAATAGGTAGATTTAACTAATAACATAGCTAGGGTAGGGAGAGAGGGGCAACTGCCCTAGGCACAAAGTGTTGGAGGGTACAACTAGATGATCCCGATCCTTTGTTAATGCAATACTGGCTGGGGTCTAAGCCGAAGCAACTTCCTGCTGCACTGTAGCAAGGAGTTTGCAATAGCTTAAAAGTAAAAATAAAATTATTTTTGTTTTAATTAAAATCTGAGAGCTGTAGAGCTCTATGCAGGCAGAGTATAAATTGTAGCAACTGGTTGCTATATTTGTAGCAAGTAGTTTGCTACAGTTTCAAAATACAATAAAGTAATTCAAGGAATTGGGTGACTAACATCAATAACTTTACTACAGTATAAAAACAATAAAAGTTATGTGCTTTCATTCCTTTTAATTCAGGGACCTCCTCAGAACTAAACACTTGTTTTCTGCACATTTTTTAGCTCTAGTCATTAAATGTTATACCAATTGTGCTACCAAGAAGCTAGTAAATATTGCACTTTGCAAGGACTGTAATGCTTTTTATGTAGGGAAAAATAACACTAGTTTGCGTGAATGTATATATGAACATAATTTCGATATTTTGAGAAAAACTAACAATGCTCTCACTAGACACATTTTAGCATTTTCTAAACATTTTGTAATCATTCTTTTTTGTTTTCTGTTTTGGAATGAATATAGGTTGACCCACACAGTGGTCCTTGGGAGGAATTTTTAGAGGTCGGGGACCTTTGGTGGCAATTAAGGTTTAATGCCAATTCTCCAACAGTTTAAATGATACTCTTTCCCTGGCAACTGTGTTGAAATTAAGGCATTTAAAAACATGACACTTGCCATTTTATTTTTATATTTATGTTGAATTTGAAATCTATATACTAACTTATTTGAAATGTATCAAATGAAATGACTGAAATTGTGATATGTGACCAAGGTGGGGCTATTTAATCAGTTTCTTATAGAAGTGTTTAGTCCTGAGAAGTCCCTGATTTGAAAGGGATGAAAGTGTTTAACTTTTCTTGTTTTCATACTCTAGTAAAATGATTGCAGATTCCTTGACTATCTTTATCAGATTTGGGTTTGTTTTAGATATTTTAGCCTGATTTGTTTTGTTGTTTGTCAGTTTGCTACAATTTAAAAAGATTTCTTTTTTAAGAAAAACATAAGTGCTATAGTGTTCCATCTAGATAGGGTATAAACTGTAGCAACTGCTTATTACAGTTATAGCAAACAGTTTGCTACAGTTTAAAAATGTACAGTTTAAAAGAAATTATGTTGAGGGAAGGTTGGGGGCAGGCAAAGAAATTGGACCTGAATGTCATGCATATGGCCGCCTTGTTGGTGTGCCAGTAAAAGGAATGTCCTTTTTTTTTTTACTTTTCAATGGTGGAAAAGCTTGGGGGATGGGCATATACCTAACTGTAATAGGTTGATCTCTTACCATGTATCGACTGGCTTATTACAGTGAGTTGATTTTTGTTTATTTATATTTTTCTCTTCACTTGAACAGTGGAGGGGGTGAGGCACTGGTTGAACCAACTACATTTCTGGATTTAACAAAGTAATCCTGCATGAAACTATAAAATTTCAAGAGTATGTAAAATTATATTGAAATGAGTTTAGAGTTCCAAAGCCTCACATAAAAAATAAAAATATTAGTTAACCTATCATTTTAGGTTTCCTGCCAACAAGAAAGTAAACCTCTTATTTCAGCATTCCTGACAACCAAAAATTAAGTTAAAAAGGCCATATATTTCATAAATTAAATAGGCACCACGTTGCTTATCCTTTGTGCGTGGTGGTTTGTAATGCTTTGACTAAAGTATTCAGACAAGGAGGTTGTTGGACAGGTGTTTTGCTATTTAAGCAAATACATTTAAGAAGATACAGAGTATCTTTAGAAAGATGAAACAACTGGAAAATAATAATGTCGCTGCTCTGTAGTACTCCTGTTTTCTTATAAAGACGAACAAATCTGAGATATGACTACTAAGCATAAATATCTCTCTAACTAAAATATTCAGGAATTTTGCTGTTACATCTTCAGCCATATGTTCTGATATGATGCAGGCATGTCTTGGTATGATTACATGTATAACAGTTGTAGTAGCAGATTCTAGTACATCATAAATACATTTTAATGCCCGAAGACCTAAAAACTTGATATTCATAATCATAGAAACAAAATCCTCATTTCCTATAGAAAACACCAAGTGTTTTAAGCACTATCCTACATTTGAGGTAAAACTATACTCTGAATCACTCAGCAGTGTAAATCAGGACTCACTGGCATTTCCACTGGAGAGCACATGGCTAATTGGCATTAGCTACTCCCCTGGATTATTGCATTAGCACGCAGCTATGCAAGCAGGACTGCTCTACATGCAGCTGTTGTTCAAGCTCCTGTTAGGAGGAAACCTCAGTGGTAAGGCACTCTAAGTATCAAAAATAGGTATATACATGCCTGCATATATACATATATACATACATGCATACATACATGCATGCATACATACATACAGATGTTTCAGTCATGGGCAATAATGCCCTTCCAGCCTGACAATATACCAGCACAATCATTCCCATAATAAGTGCCCATGTTTGCTTTTAAAAATATCTAAAGTAGTGCTTGTTTTAATATAATTTGTTAGTCTATTCCATGTATTGGCTACTCTCCCAATACCTACTACAGCTCTCATTCCTATATAATCTTCTGCATAGATTGCATGATAATTCTCGACTACTTTTTGATAACCAGAAACCTTCCCAGAGGTTGTCTGTAAATACCCTATATACCTAAATAAAATCTCTTAAATATCTATGTGAGACACTGAACAAGTTCAGATATTTTAATATTTCATAATAACTTAAATTTTCACATCCATGAATACCCTTGGATATTTCTGCTGTACTGTTTCCAATTTACACATGCTTGTTTTCTTATAAGGTTTCTCTATCATTATTCCATACTCTAAGTTTGGATCTAATGTAACTTAAGAACAATGATTCCATCATCTCTTGTTTTCTAAATATTATAAATCTTTTTATGTAGCTTATAATTTTAAAAACTATCATTAACCAATTGATTGACGTAATTAGAAAAACTCAAAGCTGGATCTACCCATATACCCAGATCCTTAAATAAATCAACAGTTTCAGTCAGTGTGTGTGTTGTATTAAATATTCATCCTTCAGTCTATGTCCCCTAAATCTCATATACTTAGTGTGGATGTATTTATCAGTATATTATTCTCCTTTGCCCAAAAGGCTTGCCAAGAGTGAGAAAATGGACATGTTAAGGCTTAGCTCTCAGTGTCAGTCAAAAAGAGTGAAGCAAGGGTGCCATTTATGTTCTTTTATGTATGCATACTGCAGAAATGGATTATATTCCAAGTCTGGAAAAGAAAAACACACCACCTCTTTAGAGAGTAATATTCAACAGTTTGGTAGACTGACACACTGAAATCTCTTGGTGCAACTCTTCACCAACAAGGCAGTGTCACAATCCAATCTGGCAGTTCTTAATAGAATTATCAGAGAATTATACTTGGATAATGCAGTACATATTGTAGCTAACTAAGGGTAATGTTATCCCCTTGATGACTTTCTTTCATCTCAAAGATGAATTCAGCTGTGTCATTTTCTCCTGTCTCTACAGGATACTCCTGGTGGTAGTGATACCACTGCATTGAAAAAGATGTTCATGCAGAAATGTATATATTTACTTTTATGAACATGTCATTGCTCTTCCCAATCTGACAGTTAATTATATACCCACATTTTATGGCAACCAAAGCAAATGCAATGTGACAAAAATGACATATTCTAATAGACGTGTGCCAGTTAACGAAATGCAGAAATAATGAGACCAGTAAAATCAAATTACAAATAAAGAAAGTCACAAACATAGAAAAAAGGTGACAAACAGTATTTTATCAATTTAAGTTATTTCATCCTACCCCCATGTGGGGTCTTTGCCCTGTACATCTGCTTAACTTAAATATAGTAAGGCCATGGCTACACAACCATGGGGAAAGAGCAAATAGCCTTAGAAATAAAACACCAATCCTCACAGCACATTCACAGTACCATCAAATAACAAAATACATCCACAATACACAAACAAGTAAAGCATTCAGCATAAAGTAAAAAAAAGCCATGCAAACTGTAAAAATGTGTTAAGATCAGATCTTATGTTCCATCATACACAAAACAGTGGACATGAAACAGCTGTCTATTTCAACTAAACAGCATCTAAGTATTAAAAATCCAGTACTGAGTTGGCCATTGTATTGTTGTCCATTAGCAAATTTTTTAATAAATAATAAGGGTCAGCTTCTGGTGGTTTATCCTGTCCACCTGGTGAATCTGGGCATATTAGGGCAATGCAGCAATTGCCTCATGTACACAGACAACCATCTCCTCCTACCACACAACACTACAACCTGCGAGAGATGCACTTACATAGCCAAACTGAAACCAAAGCTCTTTCCACTCAAGATTGTGCTAGACAGTCAAGAGGAGAAGACTAACATCTGCACTACACCTCAAGCAACACATAGCCCTTCAAAACGCATGCCATCAACATCCACACATAGTAACACTAAACCCACTTATGCGAAGGCCCTTAACATTAACCTGCGCAAGCAACAAGGACCTCCGAAGCTGAAACGCAAACAAACACCAATCACAACCAAAGTGTCACATAGCTCACAACACCAGTGTGCCACCCAACAACAGCCCCTAAGGCAAGACAATGTACCCAACACTTTAGTCATAGATGACTCTATAGTCAGACACACTGATGTCCCACACACCAGGCTGAACAAGGAGAAAATTACAGTCAGCTGCCTGTCGGGTGCCAGGATCCGCCACATCATGCATGTACTCAAGTCACTCCACAACAAGTACAAATATGACTCTGTCATTGTCCATGTTGGAGTAAATGACTTGAGACGTACCTCCCTGGACTACATGAAAAGAGACATAGAAGAGTTCTCAAATTATGTGGCCCAGGCATGTATAACCCTAGCCCTGAATAACATCCTTCCTTCACCCAGAATGATACCACAGTATAAGGACAAAATGATTGACATCAACAATTGGAAATTTCTGGTGTCATTAAAAGGGGATCCAGTATCTGTCTGCCTGGGACAACCTGATCGACAAACCACAATGCTTTGCCAGAGATGGTCTGCACCTGTCACCCCTGGGATTCAGGTTACTAGCTAAGGCTCTTGCCGCTCCTATATTGCCTTTTTTAGGCATGGCTCAAAGGACAAAACCATCACCGTAACAGATATAAGCATGCAAAATCAAAAGGTAATGCTACTCAATGCTAGAAGTCTAAACCTCAAAATGCACTCTCTCAAGGTACTCCTAAAAATGGAGAACATCGATATCCATGCAGTAACTGAGACCTGGGTCAAGGCTCCAGATAGCACCCCTGCAATACCAGGCTACAACTCTTACCACACTTTTCAGCCACCAAACCAGGACCGAAACACTAAAGGTGGAGGAGTGTCCATATTCATACCTCCAGGCTATTTCGCCAACACAATGCATCTGAAATTTTACAGGTGCAACTAACACTAGGTAAGTCTGCAATCCAAATTGTAGCTTGCTACAGATCCCCACCATGCCCCAAGATTCTCACCACACCTTTCTAAACATACTGGAAAATATTAAGATACAACCAAACAACCTAATACTGGGTGATTTCATCAAACCTGCCATTAATTGGGATAACTACTTGTGTATCAACACCTTTGCCCAACAGATCTTGGAATTCATAAATTCCAACACCCAGGATCAACTAATCCATAGTCCCACCAGAGGCTCAAATATCCTAGACCTGTCATTACCAACATGGGAGACTGATGCTCCACACCAGTTGTCACCCCCTCATTGATCAGGTCTGACTATAAGCTAATCACCCTTGATGTCCACATCACCCCCACTCCCCACCCCCCAGTAAGGAAACCTCCATAAAAAAACTTATCCAAAGCTAACTTCATGCTACTCAAGTCAGAAGCGGCAAACGTCATGACGCTCATGCAGACAGGAAATGAAAGTTCAACTGCTGAATCCTACATTAAGGCACTGTATGAGCATATACACTAGTGCATGAATCGTGCCATTCCAAATAGCACCAAGATGCTCTCCTCCAAAAAAAGGAAGCCAATCTGGTGGTCCCCTGCCATAAACAAACTGTACAACAGAAGGAAGAAACTGTTTCAAAAAAGAGGAAAATCCCTGGATGCAAAATACTCCCTTACCAGTCTCAGTAAAAAGCTGAGATCCCTCATAAAATCCTCGAAAACTAGTTAGGTAAATAAAATTGCCAAAGATTCCAAGGACAACCACAAGGCATTCTATAGTTATGTCAAGAATCTAAATGGCAGTGCTCAGATCTGTCTCTGAGCTACAACAGAATGGCATTAAATATACTGATCCCAAGGATGTTGCCAATATCTTGGCAGATCGATTCAGTGCCAGCTTCACCCCCCCCCACCCCTAAAGGGCCCATCTCAATACCAAAAATTGCCAAATTCTGGTAATCATGGCCACACAGGTAAAAGGCGCACTCTCCAAAGCTTAGAATACAGCATGCATGGGACCAGATGACATCCCGGGCTGTGTACAACATGAACTACAAAATGAACTGGCACTTCACCTAAGTGTCATGTTTAATCATAGCCTCACCTCAGGCTTTGTGCCCAATGAGTGCTGCACAGCTACAGTTATCCCACTCCACAAGGGGGGATTCACCTTGGATCCCGGGTACTATCGTCCCATCAGTCTGATGAGCTTGATCTGCAAAGCCATGGAACACATTATCATGGAACTTATAAACAAAGACATTGGCAACTTTCAAACATTTGACCCCACCCAGTTTGGGTTTGTAAAGGGTCGATCTTGTCTCCTCAACCTGACTGACTTCTTCGAATCAGTCTCCAGAGCCGTGAACAAGGGTAAGGTGGTCCACACAGCCTACCTGGACCTCGCCAAGGCCTTCGATACCATCCCCCACTCTGGAATCATAGATAAACTTACTAAGCTGGGCATTAATTCCTACATCACTCAATGGGTTGCCAACTGGATTACTGACAGAATCCACACTGTAAAATTAGCCGACTCAAAATCCAGCTCCAGACAAGTGGCAAGTGGAGTACCTCAGGGTTCCGTCCTGGGACCACTCTTGTTTGGCATCTACTTCTCTGAAGTACAGGCCAGCACTAAGGGACTCTGGCTAACAAAGTTTGCAGATGACTGCAAACTGGGAGCCATTATTGAATCCCCAAATGACGTGGATATTCTACAAAAAGGCCTTACAGAAACAGATGCTTGGTGCCAGAGCCATGGGCTCAAGCTCAGTGCCAAGAATGTACCTACCATAACGTTCCATGTTAGCTGTCTTCATCTCGCTTTCTTTCTTGCTGTTTGCAGATTGGAGCCAATCCTCGGCTCTGACTTGGCCATCTTCAATAGCTCGAGAGCTGTTTACTGGCTCGAGGCTACCCCTTATCCCATGATGCCTAGCGATAGCTACCAAGAACTCATTTTAAATAGCTAATCCAGACATAATAAGAGAGAAACCAGTTATCAAAAAACTGGTTGTTCCATGCATTCTAATATCTAGAATAACAATAAAAGAATACTCAGCCAGTGAAAAAAGGGACTCCTCTCGATCCACTAGAACGGGGAATGGAGGGAGGGATGCAAGAAAGAAGGCGAGATGAAGACAACTAACATGGAACGTTATGGTAGATACATAACTTCTTAATGTTAGGTTGTCTATCTCGCCTTCATTCTTGCTGTTTGGGACAGCGTCCCTAGCACCAAACACCCTGGGTGGCTCAGTGGAACAGACTCTTCAGAACAGTGGAACCAAAGTCAGCTCTGCTCCAGGAGACCATATCCACTTTGTAATGAGATATAAAGGTATGAGGGTTTGCCCATGTGGCAGCTGCACAGATGGAATCCATGGGCAACCTAGACTGAAAGGCTACGGAGGTGGCTAATGCCCTAGTAGAATGACCTTTCAGTTTAATTGGTTACTCTTTGTTCCTTAACTGGTAAATAAACGTAATAGTGTGGGACAACCATATGGATAAGGTCACCTTGGAAACTGGGAGACCTTGTTTGTTTAAGGCCTAAAAAAGGAATAATTGGTCTGACTTTCTTATTTCTTTAGTTCTGTGTAGGTAAAAACGCTATTGTCTATGAACGTCCAATTGGTAAAGTTTGTACTCTGCCTTGTTGCTATGATTTGGGAAGAACACAGGGAGAGCTATCAATTGGTTTAAATTATTTTCTGAGCAGACTTTAGGAAGAAATGAAGGATTAGCCCTCAGAGCAACTATGTCCTTGTGAAACACCAGGTAGGGAGGATGAACACATAGTGCTTGAAGTTCTGAGACATGCCTAGCTGAAGTGATAGCTACCAGAAAGAGTGTCTTCCAAGATAGAAACTTGATGGAGCAGGATGCTGCTGGTTCAAAAGGAGGCAGAATTAAGGAAGTTAGGACTAAATTAAGGTCCCAAGGAGGAGGGGGATCTCTCACTGGAGGTCTAAGAAGAGATGTTCCTCTCAAAAAAGCTTTACAGAGCTTATGAGACATAATGTTAGAATTTGACAAACCAATATGAAAATTAGAAATGGCCGCTAATTGTACCTTAATCGTAGCAGAAGCAGCCCCGGAGTGAAACAGTTGTGCTAGGAATTCCAAAATTTCGTGGACTGGAGCTGAGAAGGGATCCACATTCCTAGACTCTGCCCAACAAGAAAAACGTTTCCATTTGCTAGCATAAGTTTTTCTCGTTGTAGACTCATGAGTGGAGACGATAATCTCACAGACTGCTGGGGAAATGCTGGGAAGCCTGGCTAAGGTTGGAAGTGGATCAACCAAGCTGTGAGCTGGAGAGTTTTGAGGGTATTGATGCAACCCGCCTGACTGATGAATCAGGAGATCTGGAATTGGGTCCAGAGTCCAGGGCTGATCGAGAAGGTAATGGTGCAGGAACGGGAACCATATCTGTCAAGGCCAGTAGAGGGCAATGAGGATCATTTTGCAACCCAACGATTTTGCTTTCTGTATGAGTTTCGGTATCAGGGGAAATGGAGGAAAAGCATAAAGAAGTCCCTGAGGCCAATCGTGGACTACAACATCTCTGGGTATGTGACCTGGAAGCGGAAGAAGGGAGAAGTAGTTGCTGCATTTGCTGTTGAAGGGGGTGGCAAAAAGATTGCAGCAAGGCTGTCCCCATTTGCAGAAAATAAGATCCGCAACTTCCTGATTCAGAGACCACTCGTGAGGCATGAGGATAGCTCTGCTGAGCCTGTCTGCTATGACGTTGGATCTCCCAGGGATGTGAGTCGCAATCAGAAAACATTGGGAGGAAATCGGCCACTGCCAAAGTCTAAGTACTTCTGGACAGAGGGGGTAGGATCTGGTTCCGCCCTGCTTGTTGATGTACCACACCACTGACATGTTGTCTGTTCAAATTGCAATGGTCCTGGAAGGAAGAGAGTCTTGAAGAGCTTGCAATGCTAGCAGCACGGCTCTCATTTCTAGGACATTTATGTGCAGATGGTACTCGTGAGGTTGCCAAGTGCCTTGGACTGTCCTGCCCAAATAATGCCCCCCCCCCACCCTATCAGGGAGGCGTCTGTCGTCACTGTGGCTACCAGAGGGGGTTGTATGAAAGGTCTGCCCTGAGTAACTAGTGGGGAGACCATCCACCAAGAAAGGTGTCTTTTGCATGCCTCTGTGATCAGGATCATATGAGACATGGGTAGGTCTTGGAAAGACCACTGCGTGAAAAGAAGCCACTGAAGAATTCTCATGTGGAAGTGCACTAGTAGGAGTAGAAGAATGGCAGCTGCCATGGAGCCCAGAGTTTGAAGGACATACCTGACTTGGATCCTTTTGCTCTGCATTAGGATTTGCACTGGTTGATGAATTGTGGACACTCTTTCTAGTGGGAACCTTGTAAACATATCCCTTGTGTTTAAGTCTATTCCTATGTAAGTGATAGATTGACAGGGCAACAGGGCAGATTTTTCGAAATGTACTGTAATACCTAGCTGGGAGAGGATTTGATTGTATAATCCCACGCTTGTAGGAGTTGATGCCTGGTGGTAACAGTGAGGAACCAGTCGTCTAGATATGGAAACACCTGGAATCCTTGACGTCGCAGGTGAGCAGTGACCACTGCTATACATTTGGTGAACACCCTGGGGGCTGTGGTGAGACCAAAGGGCAGAGCTCTGAACTGGTAATGACTGGCCCCCACCCAAAAGCGAAGAAATCTCCTGGAGCATCTGTCCATCTTGATATGGTAGTACGCGTCCTGAAGATCTATCGAGCACATCCAATTGTCCTGACCCAGGAAGGGTAGAATGGACTGTAGCGTGACCATCCAAAACGTTGTTCTTTGAACAGATTTGTTTAGTCTGCTGAGATCCATAATCGGTCTCCAGTCCCATCTTTTTTGGTACCAAAAAGAACCTTGAGTAAGTTCCGGATCCATGCTAGTCTGCGGGAGCTTCCTGAATGGCTCTTTTTTCTAGCAGTTTTGAAACTTCTATTACTGCTTGCTCCTTCAGACTGGGTGGAACATCTGGAAGGGTCTTCTTTGACTGTAAGGGGGATTGATGGAAGGGAATTTTGTAATCTCCGGATATAATGGACTGTACCCATCTGTCTCTTGTTAAATTTTTCCAGGCTTTTGGGTACAGTGAAAGTCTTCCCCCGACTGCCTCCAGAGGTGAGCAGCCGGGCAACCCTTCAGGGATGCTGGAAGGGCTTATCAGAGAAAGATTCTCTGTTGCCCTGGTTCTGCGGACCCCCTCTGCCACGAGGGTGGTGTCTATTATTATTGTTTCCCCCTCTGTCTCTGGAGGAAAAATCACTACGTGTGTCAGGTAAGGCTCCCTGAGATTTACGGAACCACATCTTCCCACTCTTCTGACCCTTGGGGTAAGGTCTAGAGGGAGTGGAAAAATGGACTTCCATGGCAGAGAGAGTCTTGCCTTCTTGCTCACACCTAGTAAATGGGTCTTTCACCTGTGGCCCAAAGAGAAAGGAGCCATCAAAGGGGTTATTGGTGAAGGACGCTCGAAAGGGTTCCGCAAAGTGACACAGCCGCATCCACGCATGCCTCCTAAGGGCTACACCCATGCCCGTGGCTCTACTCGCTCCATCAGCTGCATAGGAAATGAGCCTCATGGAGGAGTTAACTACAGAATTAAGTGTCGCTAGCTGGGAAGCTACTTTGGCTTGTGCTCCCTCAGCTGTAGGACCTTGAAGGGTATCTCCAAGCTCTTTAAGGAGATCCCTTTGAAGTCGAGTAAAATGACATAGATAGTTCAGTGACCTCATGAAGAAGGTTGCTGATGCAAAATTCACTTTCCGAACCTGTCCATCATCCTAGACTCCTTGTTAGGGGGATGCACAGATGAAGAGGTCTCTGCTAATTCTTTTTTGGTGGCTGCTGCTATCACCATGGCATCAATGGGCACACCTTTAGAAAGGAAATGCTTATCCTGGGGAGCTGTAAAAAATTTACCAGGTCTCCTCAGAGTAGGTTCCACTGTGTCCGGAGCTGACCAAGCTTTTCGAGCCACTACAGACATAAATGGGTCGAAAGATGAAAAAACCCAGGAGGTGGAAGGTCGAGAACCGAAAGCATCCAGGAATACAGACTCATCCTCGGTAGGGCTAGGGGATTCCAGTTCCCCCTCTGCCTAAGCATTCCAGGATGTCTGAGAAGGAAACATCTTCAGAGGGGGATCTCGGGGACCCTTCCAATTCATCTAAGTCTATATCAGAAGTGACAGACTCATGGGAGTCAATGTGCTTCCTCTTGCACTTCTTCTGAGGGGGCTCCTCTGAGTGATCAGGGGAGGCCTTGGAAGAAGAGGAAACACCCAATGGGGTGTCCTGGAGCATCAGTTCCCTATGCTTGGGTTCTGGAGGAGGAGCAGAGGTTGGCACAGACACTACGGGGGACGGAGCCAGTGGGGCTGGTAGTGGAGCTGACTTGGGGGACAGCACACTCCGCATGACCTCAAAGGCGCCCCTGCCTCGAGGCAGAGAAAGCTCCGGTTCCAAAGAAACAGGAATCTTTCTCTGCGCCGAGGGGGATGGCTCCAAGGCCAATTTTGGAGCCGAGCTCACCTGCGCCGATGCTCCGAGAGGGAGAACGGGGTCGGACAAGGGTCCGATGCCACTCGCCCCCTTGGAGCCGATGAGGGAGCCCCAGCATCCAGATCCCTCGATTGAATGTACTATCGAGGTAATCGGAGCTGACGTTGGAACCGAAGGAGATATGGTTATCAGAGCCGACGGTTCCACTACTCGAACCCTAACGAACTCCGGCTCCGAGCTCAATGGAGTTGGAGGAGGAACAGAAAGGGAGGTGGATGGAGCCGATACCTGTTGAGGAGGGCTAGACAACATTTTAGCTAGTGCCTGTGATTTTAGCAACCTACTTACTACTCTCGCCACATCATGATCCGACACCCTAGAGGATCGAGAGGAGTGTGAAGAATGGTGGCTACGTTCACTTTGCAATAATGGAGAGCCAGGAGCCGAATGAACTGACTTTAACAAAGGGAACCTCAGCGTTTTATGGCTCTGAGACTGCTCTGAAACATCTGATGGAGCCGACAGAGGGGTTGTCTTGTTGGTGCCAGCCGGAACCAACATACTTGGTAAATCCTGTACCGGAGTTGGCTCCGAAGGTGGAGCCGATGGTTTCGAGGATTTTGGGGATTTCACTGGCTGTGAAGTCTTTGCCAGTGAATCCTGAGGTTTTAACAGACCCCTAAGGATCAATTTGTTCTTCCATTCCTGCAGGACTCTTGGACTAAAGGCATGGCAGATAGAATAACAGTCCTGCAGGTGAACAGCGCCCAAACAATAAATGTAACTAGTGTGCCCGTCTGTCAGAGACATTTTCTGACAGCACGAGTCACAGTTTTTAAATCCAGATACTTTCGCTTCTTTAGACATAACTCAACCACAAAAAAACAAGCACCAGAAGAGAAACACAGATAGAAAAAAATTCTACTCTAGTCAAAGTACAACAGACTACGTAAATATATATAAAACAATCTCCCTTTTTTTTTTTTAAAGGATAGCAAAAAAACAGAAGGAAAGGAGAGCCTCTAAGTTAAATGGCTGTCCTTGGAAAGGGCGTGGGGGAGGGGAGAACTCTCTAACTTAAACGAGTTCTACTAAAAGGGACTATAAAAGAACAAGGTACTAAACAACAAACACTAGTGAATAAAACTAAGAAAGGTAATTTATCTAATAGTTTTATGGAGTATAAGAATATATTTCTACACAAAAAATTTGAAAATACAAGCCTGAGCCAGAAAACAACACACCTCACAGCTGAAGCAGCAAACGAGATCTGGGTAGCTATCACTAGGCATCATGGGATAAGGGGTAGCCTTGAACCAGTAAACAGCTCTCGAGCTACTGAAGATGGCCGAGTCGGTGGCTCTGATCCCCAAACAGCAAGAATGAAGGCGAGATAGACAACTTAACATTGCATAGTTATCCCCTTTGGAAAAAAACATATACCCATGAATTACCACATAAGTGGCAGTACACTAAACACTGAAAGTGTCATAAGGGACTTAGGGACACAGATGGACAGTGGTCTCACCTTCGATAACCACATCACCACAACAGTCAGGAAATCCTTCTAAGTGGCACACCTCATCACTAAGGGATTTTCATACAGAAAAAAAGAGGTCATTGTTCCACTGTACTCATCCCTCATTAGACCCATTATAGAGTACAACGCCCCATTTGGTATGTACCTCACAAGACATCTGCAACAACTGGAAAGGCCACAGAAATACCACACTAAAAGAATCACAAGCCTAAAGCAGATGCCCAATGCTGACCATCTAAAAAAACTCCAGCTATACTCTGTAGCATATCGCCTACTCAGAAGCAATCTCTGCTTAACACACAAGGCCATGTCAAACCTAGAGCTGTTGGACATGCTGCACTTAATGAAATCCCAATCCCTCAGAGCCACATGCTATAGGGATCTAAACCTGGTCATCACAATGAACAAAACATGGTGGAGAGATAGGTTCCTGACCCAGAGACTTCCCATACTCTGGAACAGATTGCCCATACATGTTAAGCTGAGCGCCTCTTTGGCCCTCTTCAAAAGGAACCTTGACAATTGGATGGGAGATAGGAAATTCACCCCAGGGATCACATCAGTCGCCCTGCTAAACAAGGGACCAGGGAAGTAAATATTCTGGGAAGAAATATCCAGGGAATTGTTATGGCTAGGCGTGTACAGGCCCTAGGGCCGATAGCCTAGTACCAACCTATGAACCTATAAATCTATAATAGAATTTTGAGGTAATAAACAAGTGTAATTTCTAAAATTTCCCCTAGATGGCACTAGATGAACATAAACTGGCTATGTTCATTATTATTTTTATTTAAAAAGAAACAATGTTTTATTTCAAATTGTAAGTATAAAAATGTATTCACTGTCTAGGTCTTTTTATGTATTCATGTTTGTATATAGAATTGTTTGAAATAATGTTTTGCTTTAATTTTAATGATTTTAAAAAAAAGAAATTCCCCTGTTGGGTTGGAGTTATAGTAAGGCTTTGAAAAGATTGTTTAAATGATTACTTAATTAATACTGAGTGGAAATAATTGGGGTAATTGGTTGGATCTTGTAAGGGGTTTAAATTCATTTCCAAAAGGAAAAGTGATTTAAGTAGGGTGATTTTGGATGTGAAATTGTTTATATTTAAACTCAGTTTGGAGAATATATTTGGGGGAAGAAACCTAGGAAAATCCCAGGAAGTATTAAGGAGACAGAGTACAGTAAATCCACCCTTGCATCCTCAATTGAAGAACTTGGAATTAACACTGGAGAGGGAAATTAGAAAAGGGGTTAAAACTAACAGGGTGAGGATTAATTTAACCCAGATTGAGATGGATGTGTTAAATGATATCAGGGCTAATCCAAATTTGAGGGTGATGGAACCAGACAAGGGAGGGGGAATAGTAATGATGGATAAAAATCATCTACGAGTCTAAAATGATGAATATGCTTTCAGGATGATTCCAAATACAGTAGAGTTTCCATCAGCAAAATTAGTATTGCATATAGGAAAATTGATTTGGCACGAAAGGAATTGTTTAATGAGGGTGCTATAGATTATGAAACCTATTATGACCTGGGGAATGATAAACCCAGGGTTCCCTCTGTATTTGGAATTCCCAAGGTCCACAAAAACCCTGATGACCCTCCCCTTAGGCCAACTGTGGTGGCGGAAGGTTAAAAAATCACCCCCCCCTTAGCAATTGGGATTTTAAACTAAAGAGAGTTTGGTTAGGGGAAGGAAATATCCTAAAGGATTCCTGGGATTTTCTTAAGAATGTTAAAGTAGAACATTTTTCTGAGGGCTTGATTTTCATCACTATTAATGTGGTAGATTTATTTTTGGTTATCCCACATGAAACAGGGATTCAATAGTTGGAAGAGGCACTTAGAATGAAGAAGGAATTCTCTGATAATGATGTGTATGTATGCCTTGCGTTGGCTAAGTTGGTACTAAAAAATATTTTTTTGTATTTTGAGGGTGAATTTCTCCAGCAAGTTAAGGATGTTGTCAAGGGGGCTAGTTGTGCCCCCGACTTATACAAATATTATCTTAGCAATTTGGGAACAAAAATATGTCATCAATTCCCAATATGCCCCTTGCTGGAGGATGTACAGGAGATATTTGGATGATATCTGTCTCCTATGGGTGGAAAGTCCCAACAAGCTTAAAGAATTTATTGAATATATATCCCACCATCACTGATTTTTTAAAGTTCACCTACAAGGTCACTTATGACCATATGGATTATTTATATGTAGACATACATAAATGGACGAGTAATTTTAAATCTACTATTCATAGAAAGGAGGCCTTCTCTAACTCCTATATTTGGTTTTCCAGTCCCCACCCCTTTTTTAAAAAAGAAAGAGATTGTAAAAGGTCAATTTGTTAGAGCTAGCAGAATGAACTCGGATGATGAGGATTTTGAAAAAGAGTGTGATGTGCTAGAAGGAATGTTTAAGGAAAGGGAATACCCACTGGACCTGATAATGAGGATAAAAAATGAGTTATGGAAAGGCAGGTTGGATAAGTATTTCCCAATTCTAGGGAAGGATGTGGAATTAAATAAAGGTGGGTCTAACAATGTTGATAATGATGGGGGACTTCATTGTGTGTTTATCAAAATTTTAATGATGACACCCATGTTATCAAGGCGATAGTGGAAAGAGAGTGGGATACATTTTTTGAATTCTCCGACTTGGAGAATATTGTGAGAAACCCCCCTCAAGGTTATTTTTAAAAGGGGGAGGAATATTAAGGACTTGCTGGAATATAAAATTACACCTGCAACTAGTAAATCAAAGAGAATGGGGACCTTTAAGTGTGGGGCATGTTTGCAATGTTCATATATAGGTCATGGTGAAGGATTTTATGTCAAAGGTAAGGGTAATACTCGATAGGAAAGGTATTCTCCAACTGCAATACCAAGGGGCTTGTGTATATTGCCCAGTGTGAGACCTGTGAGGCCTTTTACATAGATATGTCAGAGCGTTAAGTTAAGAAAAAGGGTTTACGAACATTTATACAATATTAAAATTTGTAATGTTTGCAATGCACTTTTCAAACAGAAGCTTTGTTGTAAAAAGGCCAGGTTTTTATTTTTTGTGATAGAGGTGGTACCCCAGGATATGAGGAGAGGGCCATGGTTAACTAGACTGGAGTATAAGGAAGCCTACTGTCAGATGGTGTTGGAAGCCAACAGGTTCCCGGGGCTTAATGACAATTTTTCTCTGGCTCCTGTGTTAAAGCTTAGGGCTGCCAAATAGTAAAGAGGGCTGCCAGAGTGATACAGCGGTTAACTTTTCCTAACTTGAAAGTGGGTTGGATTTGGCCACTGTATTGTTGTTCATTAACAATTTTTTAAATAAATAATAATAGAATTCTGAGGTAATTAATGTAATTTCTAAAACTTCACCTAGATGGCTCTACATGAATATAAACTGGCTATGTTTATTATTTTTATTTTTTTAAAACATTTTATTTCAAATTTTAAGTATAAAAATGTATTCACAGTCTAGGTGTTTTTATGTATTCATGTTTGTATACGGAATTGTTTGAAATAATGTTTTGCTTAGATTTTGATGATTTTTTTAAAAAAAAAAGAAATTCCCCTATTGGGTTGGATGTATAGTAACGCTTTGAAAGAGTTGTTTAAATGATTACTTAATTAATGTTGAGTGGAAGTATTTAGGGTGATTGGTAGCATCTAAGTATTCTATTTCACCATTAATGTGTTCTTTGAACAAAATCCAGCAAAACATATCCCCTATTATAACTGTCATGCCGGCTTCTTGGTGGTCCATTCTAGTACAACATCTTTGCATCAGTTTGACATTTTCCAGTAAAAATTACTGGATAGTATATGTGGTTGTTCAGCTAAAGTATGAACTGCACTTAGGTTATATTTTTAGGTGCAAAATCACAATTGCATCTTGAATTTCAGAGTGCCATTCCACAATAGTCAATAATGTTTGGTCTATCTGAACATTCCAAATGCTACAACACATATTTTTATTCATATCACAAAAAAGTGTTTTCTTATAATTCTAAAGTTATAAAAACCACAGTATACTTAGGTTTTTATAATTCTTAAGTAAGAAAAACACAATATACTTAGGTTGTGAAATATCTTGCATTTACATAAAAAAATTATATTTTGTTGTTCCTGGTTGCAGTGAATATTTGCAGGTTCTTAGAGTTTAATGGGTGAAATTATATGACAATATAATGTTAGATCTTAAATGGAGTACATTGGTTGTATCTTCATTATTTCAAGAAATACCAAAAGTAGTTCCAGCTACTTTGTCACCCAGACTGTCTCCCCCATAACTCTGAAACCTTTTATCGCAATATATCTGGACAAAGCACAAAATAATGGGGGAACAAAGGACCAAAAAATTGGGACAGATTTTAACTACTGCTGTAGACATTTAATAGAATCACAGGTTTTGCATTAGCATGCATTTTCTGAAGGGTATGAAGCCTGATACTCAAATGTCTGTCATTATTTATGTCACTCCCCAGCACTGGCCCAATAATCAAGGAGCCTTAATCCTCACCACTAGCACCAGTGACGGATGTACACATTGGGAGGATGACAAGTACACACACAGTAAAGTACAATTTCCCTTAAGAGCACACAGAAATCACAGTCAGTCTGGGGCTGGTTTCTCCCTCGTTCTCCAGATCCCCATTAAGTCTCCCCACTGGCACAGCTATAGAGTTGAGTCCTTAGCCATGGATCCAAGCCAAGTCCTCCCAGCACTCTCTCTGTCCAACCAGTGCTTCGTGTCCCTGCCCAAGTAGCTCACACACACACACACACACACACACACACACACACACACACACACACACACACACACACACACACACACATACACACACAGACACAGACACACACACACACAGACACAGACACACACACACACACACACACACACACACACACACACACACACACAGACACACACTCACACACACTCACACACACACACACACACACACACACACACACACACACACACACACACACACACACACACACACACACACACACTTTGAGATTTGATATATACACAAACACACACCTGGGAAAGGCTGGCACAGGTTTACTAGCTATGCCCCCTTCTACCTAGACCATAACGTAATTAGCACTGCCACCAGAACCCCTTATCAGCTACTTTAAGGCCCTTCCCAAAAGGTGACCATTCTTACTGTGTAATGTTACTATTATCCACATGGTAAGTGTGACCAAGGCCAGGGCTATTGGAGTGGCCCATACACTGTCACCAAATGCATATGCAAGTACTCTAAGAGCTTAAATATCTCTAAACAAACCAGCCACAATTACAATGTTTAAACATATTTAATAATAAATAATAAAACAACAAGAAAATACTCAATAACAACACAGTGACTACAGAGTTCAGAATCACTGGAAATATTTTAAATCAACATTGTAGGGCAGTCTCAAATAAATACAGAAAACATCTAAACTAATCTTTACTATATTCCTATCTATATCTAAGAGAGATTACTGTACCCTGGTTACTTACTATTAGCAAGGCAAGTGCTGATGAGAGGATGTTTCCAGGTCCAAAGACAAATACAAAATGCACAGTCTCTGAGAGAGTTCTTAAATTAATAATCAGCATTACTGCTGGTTATCTCAGATTACATCACTCTTTGTCAACTGCCTTCAGTTTCCAGGCTAAACAGATACTTAGAATTTAGCACCTCTGTGTCAGAGGCACATATCTCTCAGAAGTTTGCCTAGAACTGGAAATCGTAAAACAGTTAAACACTTACATCTGAAACCTAGTAATTATTTCTGTTGCAAGAAAATGGGAAAACCTCCAACTCTAGATACTGCGCCTGCTCTGAGCTGAAACAGAGATAACACAATTGTAAAACAATTTCCACTTATTTTCTTGAGGTTTTGCAAGTTAACTCTGTATGTCCCAATGTCTGCTATTAATATAGTTTATGTACATTTCTGTTCTTTTCCAGTAGGGTACACTGTGGTTATATTCTTGAAGCTCAGTACATAACATACAGTTCAGCACACACTTCTGCACCAGTAGTTTAATATACACATAACATATAGTTCTCTTACATCTGTAAGACAAGCCTATGGATCTTAATATTCACAAATGACATATGATTATTTACAAAATTCCAGATAGCTGGGTTGGCAGTGTCACATTTCTATATAAATCATGTTAATATTTTCAAGTGACATATAATTATTTACAAAATTCCAGCTACCTGGACTGGCAGCATTTCGGTTTGTCACAAATTAGTTACTTCGCTCCCCAACAATTTGCTAGAAGACTGCAGATTTTATGAGGAATACACCAAAAATATGAGGCAAAACTCTGGACATTCTGCAAAATACTAGACAGTTGTGTGGTATGTGTAATTATGTGTTCTTTTCCTGTCAAGAAGTAATATAAACTGTCTAGAAGATACACTTTTTAAAAATTACTTTTTCACCGCAGTTTTTTTTTCAGCATTTTTCAGATTTCACACAAAGGTTCTTACCCACACTCCAAGAATAACAACTTTCTGAATGAATACCCTTAGTGTATGGGATTCAGAAAGGATTATTAAAACACAGAACCCTTATCTCAGAAGATTTATACATCATGCTAAGCCATTCTGCTTCCCATATTAACTGCTACTGAGGTTTTTTCCCTTATAGGGCCTTACAATGGTCAGCAGTGGTTGAAGCTACATGATAATGTATTAGCCCAGGAGTGTGGCTAATGCTAGTACTGATTAGCCATGTGCCAGCTTTCAATTTGGTCTGCCAGCCAAGTAAATTTTTATTCTATGAGGTAATAATCCAAAAACAGAAATAGTACAAACCAATAAAATAATTAAAAAAATAAAATTAAACCACTGTGCTAGGAAAAATAACATTTAATTAGTATTGTCATCCACAATAATACAGATTTAACTGGACAAAAATCACAAGGATGAAAACCAGCTTTTATTTAGCTTGTGTAACACAAAAGACATTGATCACTCCTTTACTCCTGTGGTAGCACTCACAGAGCAGGTAAATCCAGAGAGGCCACAAGTGCATATGGAGGGGGGATGCCAACACTGTATATGTGTGTGTGTGTGTGTGTGTGTGTGTGTGTGTGTGTGTGTGTGTGTGTGTGTGGTCACAGTGCACTAGACAGGAGACTGCCAGTCTGGACGTGCTCACATGTTCTACATACATCTGTATTGGTGTGTGAGTGTGCTTCCATTAATGTGTGTGGATAAGTGTGGAACAGCTTGTTTCTGCATGGCTGGATACATGTGCGTGCATGTGTGAGTGCAATTGAGTGTATATGTTTGTGTCTGTGCAGGTGTAAAGGGGTGCCTTTGCTAAAGCAATACACAGGCTACTACGGAGTACAATTTTCAATTCAGAAACAAGGTAATAAGCCATTAATGAGGTCCTTCTCATTACAGGTAAACCATGTTTCTGAACTGGAATTTCACTCTTTCATGCTAACTGAACTCTAGTGGGCAATTAGCATTGGAAATAGAGAAATTCTCTGAATTCCAATGATGTTGTTAGATTTACAGTGCTAAAAGAAATTCTGCTGACAGTAACATATTTCACAGTGTTACATTATGAGGCTAAATCTGGACAGTGCAGAGATATGTTAAACACACACACACTGCAACACACACCTACTCTGTCACATAGCAATACACACACACACCTACTCTCTCACATAGCAGTGGACACACACACACAAACACACGTTCTCTCTTATACAGCAATACACTCACACACTTTATCATACAAACAAAATGGCTAGTTTAAATTACATACACATATACATATGCATACACACACTTTCTCTCATATATAGAAACAAACAGAACCGCTAGTTTAAATTAGATATCTACACACAAACGTGCACCCATGCACACACTTACCTTCTCCATAAACGGAACAGGGAGTTTAAATTCTACACACAGTGTGGAACGTGTTTACATCCACATGCTCGCACAGTTCTCCTTAAAGGAGAAGACTCTTGCACTGCGGAGCCACAAAGCAATACACACACACACACCTACTCTCTCACATAGCAGTGGACACACACACACAAACACACGTTCTCTCTTATACAGCAATACACTCACACACTTTATCATACAAACAAAATGGCTAGTTTAAATTACATACACATATACATATGCATACACACACTTTCTCTCATATACAGAAACAAACAGAACCGCTAGTTTAAATTAGATATCTACACACAAACGTGCACCCATGCACACACTTACCTTCTCCATAAACGGAACAGGGAGTTTAAATTCTACACACAGTGTGGAACGTGTTTACATCCACATGCTTGCACAGTTCTCCTTAAAGGAGAAGACTCTTGCACTGCGGAGTCACAAAGTATTTATTTATTTTTTATTATCTTGAAGCCTCCTGGCCAGAGCGCCCCCCCACCCCCACCCAGCCATGGAGGCACAGCAGACCATTTACTGGTTCATCCCAGGAGAGTACATGCACATTGTGAACATTATGATATATCCATTTTGTACAAAATAAACTATATACAAAACAATGAATAAGACAATTGTAGTGAAGATATAACAATGTAGTAGAACTGCACGATAATGTACAAAAAGAGCAGAAGATTGATATACAAAATGTACAGGGACCAGGAGGTTAAGAAAAGTT